>NC_026756.1:103080-305580 GCF_000149245.1 Cryptococcus neoformans H99 | reverse complement strand
CTCAAACCCAAAGTCCTCTTATTCCCAAAACCCGCGTGCCCCTTCTACACCATCAAAAAATCCTAGCGATGTCCATACCTCACAGCTCTCCGCTCTTATCTCCCAGGAAGAAACAAAGACAAAAACAAAGAGTAAAGATTATCTCATGGCGGGATCTATCATCGGCCGTAGCGCATTTTCGCACTCTCCAAAGTTCTTGGCGGACCATCTTAAAAATGTCTTGCAATTCTGGATGGGGAAGCGACCGCCGAAGGGTGTAGAGATACATGAAGCAAAGCGATGTGCGTATTGTGAATTTGAAGATGGCTGCGAATGGCGGTGAGTTCATCTTTCTGTCGATTCTCATGTCGAGAGGAGACAAGGTGGCTGATGAATATTATGTATCGGATAGCTTGATGAAAGTTGAAGAACACCATCGGCAGGTTCAAGAAAGGAAGAATAAAATGTGATAATTTATTGAGACCTTAGTGTTTCTTGTTGTCCTTGTCCAATGTTCTTGTTTATCCACCGTTGTAATCCGTAACATTGTTAATGCATAGGTAGCTGATACGATATGGAGGAGATTCTGATAGTGTACATTTTGGGAAGGAAACGGGAAGGGTATTACGAACCTGACACCTAGATCTAACAATCAACAAAAGTTCACCTACAATCTTCTCCATAACAAATGTTACCCCATCCTGCTCCTCCTTGCCCGCCCACACAGCTCGCCCCACTGCATCCAATCCCAGCCTTCTTCCTCACGAAGGCCAAGCAACCGGTTCAGCCGTAAACTCACACCAGTACCCATAGATCGCAGCTCCCCATACCAGTACATTTAGCAATACAAGCAGGATTACCGCCCAATCAATGGTACACCCATACGAGCCATAAGGCCGAAGGGAGTTTCTCTGGTACTCAAAGCAGTGAGAGCATGAATGGGAATGTATTGGTAAGAGCGTATCCCTTTCGGAGGCGTGTGGGCAGGTTGCTTGGTAGAATGGTGGAGGAGGCGCTAAGAGAAGAGTAATGTCAGAAGAGGATGGAAGGGGTTTGTATGACGGTGGTGAGGCAGGAGCAATGTATGACGGTGGTGAATATGTGGGCAACGATGGCGAGTAAGGGGAGTAGATTTGAGTTTGTGGCATAACAGGGGGGATGTGCATTATTTGACAGTGTTGTGGGGTAGGGATGGAGTGGGAAATGTAGTGCGGTCGGTGATGAGATTGGGAGGGTTGAGTGCAATTGTGGGAGGAGGCTGCGGGGTTATGAAGGAGATAAAATTGCTCATTTGGAAGCGGAGAGGGAGGGCGGTTAGCTTGGTGTGTGAAGGTAGAGCCGTTAACAGCTGGGGTTGGCTGGAAGAATGGCATGCTATGGCGAGATAGAGTAGGGCTGAATCGTTCTGTAGTGGCTTCCTTTTCGCCCATTCGTTGAGTATGTGACCACCTTCCTTCAACTTACAAGGATCTATTGACGGGCGCGCGGAAAGAAGATTCATTGCCGCCTCTGCACGATATAGTAGTATATACTGTCCCCAGCAGCTAACATTCTTCTTCCATTCTCAAAAGTACAAAGAGAGGTCCTAAGAAGGTAAGTCACCCTTTCCCTCCGCATGACTCACTACCACAATGGATCTTTGAACATCGCAAGGGGCTCGTGATAAAGAACTGAGGGTTTTAAGAGAAGAAAGGAAGGGAAGTCTCTATTTTTCAGCCCGATCTCTCCCAACTTTTTCGAGGGTCGGACTCCGGTCTTTTGACTTCCAAGGTCATTCGTGTGTTGAATCCTGCTGGTAATTGCCGAAGCCTGAGATCATCAATGAAAAGGGAGGCTTAGTCGACCATTTAGTTGAATCCTCGAAATCATTTTGCGATGATGGCTGGTAGGGCCGAGCTATGGGACAACCGTAGTTGTCGCGGCACATTCACGAAGAGAGAATCGAAGCGAGGCTCAAGTTGGCCTTCGGTGTGTTCTCCGCAGATCTTTCTTGCAGCTCAAGGACTCGCAGAAAAACAGTCGAGCCGACGTGGCCTTGGCGCGTCGGGGAAAGCGGCGGTTATTTCTCCGTGCCTGCAAAGTCCCTATCGTCATTGCGGCGACGTCTCGTTCGGTGCATCTGTACGTAGATGCAACGCTCTCCCATGTCCATTACCCGTATAAATACCACACATTTTCAAGCTACATATGCATCTCTGCCACAGCTGCTATACTCCTTTATATTCTATCCACTTCCACTAAGTTTCCTCACCCTTCATACCAACACTGCACCATGAGACTGACTGTTCGAGACACCAAAGAGCAAGTCGGCAACTACGTGAGTAGCTCTCTGTCCACCCTTCCGCGATCTGTCTGCCGGATATTTAGAGATAGATACTAGAGAGGCCCATGCTAACGCATTAACCAGATCGGGGACTACATTGCCAATCGTATAAACTCCTTTGTACCCACTCCAGAACACAAGAACTTTGTTCTTGGACTTCCTACAGGCTCATCCCCTTTACCCGTGTATAAGCGATTGGTGGAGCTTTACAATGAGAAGAAAGTGAGCTTTAAGGATGTAGTTACGTGTAAGCTTTTTTCCTACCCGTCTGGCGGTAATCGAAAAGGTTTGAGAGGTTTGGAAGTTGACAGGAGTGGCGCACACAGTCAACATGGACGAATACGTCGGGATTCCCCGTGATCACCCCGAGTCATACCACACGTTTATGTTTAAAAATTTCTTCTCCCTTATTGACATCAAGTAGGTCATTCCATTCCCTCCCTTACCTTCTAATGGACAAACGCTGACCGAGCGATATTTTCTACTTCGCATATAGCCCCAATAACACACACGTTTTGAATGGTGAAGCTGAAGATCTCTACCAGGAATGTGAAGATTACGAAGCTTCCATTAAGGCTGTTGGCGGTATCGATCTCTTTTTGGGAGGGATCGGCGCTGATGGGCATATCGCGTTCAATGAGGTATGTCACTGCTTTCCACTGACCCATATGACGCCCACTCATCTCACTGAAATATCGGGGAATGATAGCCTGGATCATCTCTTACTTCCAGGACACGAATTAAGACTCTTGCCTACGAGACCATCCTTGACAACTGCCGGTTCTTCAACAATGACCTCTCCCTCGTACCCCGCATGGCACTCACTGTCGGCGTTCAGACAGTCATGGATGCCAGAGAGGTTGTACTTGTGGTTACTGGTCAGAACAAGAGCTTGGCATTGAGCCAGATGATTGAAGGCGCGGTGAATCATATGGTCACTGCTAGTGCTTTGCAGACACATCCCTGGGCTTTGGTCGTTTGCGAGTAAGATTGTTTCTTACGATCCTTGATAAACTGAGCTTGTGCTGACGTGGGGTGATGATAGTGAGGATGCCACGCTTGAGCTTCGAGTCAAGACTGTCAAGTACTTCAAGTCTATCGAAAAGGTGCAAGATGAGGTCGAGGCCAAGTACGGTCCCGTTGCTTCGGTTCGATTGGGATTGAGGGGTCCTACAGCAGCATAGGGTGGAATTCAATTGGAGGAGAAGAGAATGGGAGATGAGATGATGGAGGAGATATGCCTTGCGCTCAGGTACAATTTAATGTCTTTTACACCTTTGCAGCGATGGAACAGATCGTGATAACCACATACATCATCAATTCATATACCCCCAAAATGTACATATACGTTCAAAAACCGCTGTCTAAGGACACTCCAGAAATAAATGAGGAAAAAGAAAAACTAGACCCCGTGATATTACACTCTTCTATACTCCACAACCAAAACAGTCATTCTAGATGGTTTGATTTTTGCCCATCTTCCAATGTAAGCCCTCAAACCCTCCAATCTCTGATACATCCGGAAGCGATTCGACCGATAATCGACCATCCATATTCAAGCTCGACCTCTCGCCCATATACATTGGCATACCATCCAACGTCGCTAGCCCCGAGACAGATCTACTCGCATCCACACCCATCACCTTGATGGCTTCTCTTCCCCAATCCCAATTTAATACTGGATCTTGACTTTCCCCCTCAGCCGTGGGATAAACTTGTGCCGGTGAGGGTTCATTCGTTTTTGATCTAGCAGGTGTGGAGACACTTGGACTAGGACCGCTGGCTGACCACGAATCAGAGTATGATTTGGTTGAAGCAGGGTCGTTGGGTCCCGAACAAGAACTTTCGGGGTTGTTAAAATGGGCATAAGGATCGCTGGCCGTGCCCATGACATAAGTACCGTGATTAGAAGGGTAAGCCAATTGACGCTCGAATTTGCTGCACATCGCCGTAGGGTCCATGAACTCGTTCCCGAGATAACGGACATAGTTCTCGAGGAAGTGAGACATGGCGCTACCGAGCGAGTGGCGTTGGCCGTACCGTTCAAGGACTGCAAGGTCACGATAAGTTTGCTTAAACACTATGTTTGTGTCGGAAAGAGTATCTACTCACGGTTTTGGATGGTGCTGAGATCGGCACGGTAACGGGCGGCCAAACTGTACTGCTGAGACTTCATGGCATACTTGACGTAATCTGCTACGATTCGTCCAACAGTATACAGAGAGCTATTCATAGTCTGTCAGTATATTGCCCTTCTTTGTAATATCGAATTGTCTCACCAAGCGATCAGGGGAGTAAAGATCATGGTGACATCCAAATTACTTGGGATAAGGTGCAGGACACCGAGGATGGCTTCATACGCTTGTTGCGTAACTTTCAGACACTGATCCGACGGCTTCCATTCAATGAAAGGTTCGAACATAAGAGCGAGTGCGATGTTGGGGAAAATGTGCAGTGCAAGAAGGTTAACATTGAAACCGCCAGAGTTGGCAGAGTCCATGAGCTTAAATACGTTTTTCAGCGCACTAGGGGTGGTTGAACTGGGAAGTATGGAAAATCAGACTCTCGGCGCATGAACATAATGGGTACACTCACATGAAGTCCTCGATATGTCGGACAACAGTCTTGAATGATTCCGTTTCAGGGCCAGCCAGTTCGTCTCCTGGAACAGCTGTGCGTTGAGACCAGTTGCGAAGCCATCTAGACAAATAATTAGTCATCATCCAACTTGTGGAGCAACTCCGTCGACCCGGGCTTACTGTGCAACTTCGCTCAACAGAATGGTAGACTTAATAACCAACACGAATGAGTCCGCCATAGGATGACTAGATAACAAATAAAACCTCAGCAAGCTGACCGGCAACAAGATCACAAGATATTTACGATGTGAAAAGATCTTCTGACTCTGGATTTTGAGGGTTATCCAGCATATCGTCCAGCTGTATTTTGTGCTCAGCATTAAAAAGCCACTGTGCAGATCGAGAGATGCTTACTTTTGACCATTCCTGAGCAGTAGTAGGTAAACTGCATTTTATGTCTGCAATAGACATACTAGGTACCCAAGTACTGTTGCAAGCGAAGCCAGAATCATTGATGAACGCCATCCACAGAGTAGCCAACCGTTCTTCGCGCTCCCTTGAACTTCGAGGACGTGACAAAAGAGGCTCCTTGTAAGACTTCCGCGGGTTACGGTCACTGAGCTGGAGAGTGTTGATAAGTCGTGCCGGTTGGCCACCAAGCAACCATCCTTTGAGAGGGAAACCTTTGCAAAAGTAAATATCACTAAGGAGGACCTACAGATAGATAGTATGAATAAAAAAAAAACCTCTAGTTAGTTGATGGAGATTAACTTACGCAAGTTTGAGTGACTTGGAAGATCAAATCCCCTCCACCCATCACACAAGCGGAAGCAACAAGGTCAACTGACCTATTTGCCATTTCGGCTTGAGCCAACCCGAAATCTTCGATACTAGTCAAATCCATACCGGTGATAACGTGCTTTTGCACAGCAGCTTCGATCTGGTGAGGAGAGAGATTATTCACCCATGCGGTATGACTGGAAGCGGTTGCGCAGATGGCATGGAGTAGACCAGGGAAGGGGAAGTTGTCGGAGGTGGGGGGCAGTTTGATACGAGCGAGAAGAGTTGGGCGATGGAGCATTCGGGGGGTTTGAGGGACGTGGTTGAAGAATGTCTCGACGAGGTGTTCTAGGAGGACTACGGAGGTGTATTAGCAATATATGATCTCGAAAAAGAATGTTTGGCTGACAAGGTGATGGCAGACCGCGCGGCCAATTAGCAGGGATGACGAAAAGGTCGTCTAATCCAAAGCTGCTAGAGAACCCATCCTTAGGGATGGTGTCGATATTGATGCGAGCGCCGGAACCGCTGCTCTCCCATGACTGGGTAGTTCCGATACCACCGCCATTACTCCTAGACGAGGCGTTGGGAGAAGGATCGGAGGGTTGAGGGGATTTGCTCGAAGGCGTCTCCTTGTTCCCAAAGGTCCCGAAACGGTTGAGATCATATCTGATGATATGCCCGACTTCTGTGATCCAATTATCTACAATATTATCGGAGCGTTGTGGTGGAAGGTGGGTTTCTGGGATCGAGAGCCCTGATACAGTGGGTTCAGACTCCAATTGTCTAGTGGCGGATGATAGATCGACGAGTTTGGCTTCCAGATCGGCTGGTAACGTAAACAGTTAATGTCGACCACACAAAAGTCCTTGTCAGTTACTTACCGATCCTCTGCCTGAGAATCTCATTCTCTTCGTCCCGAGTTGGTCTTGAACCTTGAGAAACTGCTGGTCTTTTCACTCCAGATGCAGACCCGGGTCTAGAGAGGCGTTGTATAGGTTCCTGAATAGGAGGACTCCCATTTTCCCCACCTTCGCCGTCGGCCCAAGTACAAACAAGGACTGGCACACTTGTTCCGTTCCGATTAGCAGAACGAGCAGCATGGGCATGCGATCGAAGACATGGTGAACACACGGGATGGGCGCCGTCACATTTTGTTTTGCGTTTTTTGCATTGCCGACATGCGTGGTTACGCTTCAGAGGCGCAAGACTCTGGTCCGCTAGTATTTCGTCGTGTGGAGTTGGCGTGTTCATGTTGCAGAATTATGGTTGAAACCCTTGCCGGTCGATACGCTTACTAAGCGACCAAATAGGTAGAAAAAGACTCGGTCAAGGAAGAGAAGTATGAAGCGGTGTCGTAAAATAGGCGAAGAAAAGCGTCGGCTTGCGGTGCGAAGTTACGGTTATACCAGGTAATGCGTTGATGCAAAACGTCCGTAGGGACCTGTAAGAAGGGTGGTTGGAGTGTTACAGGGGGGCAGAAGAAGAGCCAAAAGGGATATTCGATGCTGGATTCTGGAGGATATCTGACCAATAAACAATTTAGGATACCGTGGGCCGTCGGTCATGTCTCCTCTTTTCGAGGGTTCACATTCGAATTAGCTTCCGTTCTCTCCGGTTTGCAATTTTTTTTTTTGGCAATTTAAAATATTAATAAAATTAATTTAATGATAATAATAACCACCCTTGTTATGTTGTTGTTTGTGGCAGTCCGTCGGCCGCGCCATCATCCTCATGGGACGATTCGCCGTATTATTTTATTAGCGTACTATTATTATCAGATCTGCTACTTGCGTGCTTAATTTATTATTAATTACCGTTTCCTACAGATACAGAACTCTTTACAGCCATAATAGCTAGCCAAATCGCTAGTACGAGTAATCTTCACTCGTTTCTACAGTGGTTTAACGACTTTGGACTTTAGACTTAGGGCAGAGGTAACCTAGCATGCTGCGTAACAAATGTTATCTTGTTCTCTCTGCGATGTCCGTAAAATAATCATTCAGCCCAACGATATTTGCCTCGTTGGTGGATGGTGAGAAGGTATTTCGTACTTCGATTGTAAACTTCGGACTGCACAACATCTGTTTATCAATCACTCTTTTCAATCCTCGATCCCCTTACCATTCATGATCACTCTTCGCTGTCGGTTGTTGATTGCGGTAATCTTTAGTATCACCATAATGGCTCCAGCCCTTGCGACCTCAATCTAATTTTGTGCCCTTCTATTATCGGCCTTTGCAGTTACTTGGAAAGTCTTCCCATCTGCTCTCATTAGCTACAGGTCAAAAGGAAGACTAAGAAGATAGAAATCTTCCTCCAAATCATCCCACCCATACTTCCGGTTTATCAACGCTCAGTTCATTGGTTTCCGCCTGAATGGCCGCTAGTCAACTCGCTCCCTTCCCTCAAGCATTGAGCATTCTTTCATCTCTCATCTTCCACCAGAGATAGAAGTTGGGAGGGTTAAAAATCGAGTACATGATTATTTAGGACACTGTTTCATTTCCCTTCAGAGCTCCTGCTTTTGCTGTTGCCTAACGGCCTGATGGGTCAAATACTTGGTGACGAGAGAAAGGAGGACCTTTTCAAGAAGAAGGCCCTGGGTAAGGTGACTAACAGGCTGCGAGTCGACAGATAATAGGATTCAGGAAGTGGTTTTCCCGAGAGAAGAAGGCAATAATTAATCGACAAGTGCCGATAACGTCAATACCCTGCCTCGCGAACCTATGATATGATAAGCTCTTGTGGACTGTCAGCATGCATGTAAAGCCTGTAAAGTTAATGGTATCTGTTAACACTAAGTCATATCTTCTGTGTATTCCACAGGGTCCGGAAAGTCCACATCCACATGCATCTTGTTTACCTTGAAAACAATTGTATCCCAAAAGAAACACTCTACTGAACTCATCTAAGTGTATGTACTTGTATTGTAACTGTAACTCTGTATAGTGCGGACGAATACCGTCCCCACGACATCAAGGCGGAAGGGGAAGAAAAACTTCACGGCCATAGCGGTATTTCAACTTCTCTATATAACACCTTTTTAACTGAAAATGGAAATGGAAATGGTTATTTTGGACAACTTGGGTATGGACGACGAATCGATATTTTGGATGTTGAGGGGATAGAAGTTGGACGCGATTAATTGATTTACTTAGAGGTGCCGATGCTACCATCGGAAAACTATGAGCTTCAAAGTCGTTATTCAGACAAACTACGTATAACTTACAAAGCCTTGACGTAATCAGCAAAGCTGACCATACAGATAGTTTGCCAAGCTCCCAAGCCAATTCGGGGCGCAACACCCCTGTAAAGACCTTTGAGACCGTTGGTCTTGTAAATGTAAGAGAGGGTGTTGAGAACAGTCTTCTTGGCCGGTCGAGCGGGGTCTTGGGATTTAAGAGCGGATTGCATCTAGTTAAAAAATAGATGTTAACGTGAGATAGAAAGACGGAAGAAGTGGGAGAACGTACCTCTACACGGACAACCTCAATAGGCTGGTTCCAAGTAGCCAAAGCACCACCAAGCGTACTCGCCAAAATCTTATCCATCGCGCCAAGCTTCTCTCCTTCCTTGATCCCCTTGATATTTCTCAGTCCTGCCTCAGCAAGTCGGGCAAAACCGAAACGAGAACCCCAATTGGTAGCTTGTCGAACAGCGACAGCGTTCACACCCTTGTTAATACCGGCGAGACCCTCACGCTTGTAAATATCAAGGAAGACTTTGAAAGTAGATTCGACAGGGGCACCAGCGGACATCTGCTTGTGTCGGGTGATTTCAACTGTCTTCATGCAAGTACAGAAACCTGTTTCGCCATCAAATTAGTTTGTTCCCTTACAAGACATTGACAAGAAAGTGGACTGACCCATGGTAGCGTACGCCTGGGCGACACCACCACCGATACCACCAAGCATACCAGCAGCAGCAGGGGACAGGTTGAAACCCTTGACGGCAGCCTTCTCGATCTCGGCAGAAGTGAAGATAAGCACACCACCCTTAGTGGAAGCTTCGATCCAGGCCTGTTCAGGATAAATTTGTCAGCGTTCTGATTATACCATTGTAAATTGGCCGTATTGGTGTTCGGTAGCCGTGTCTGTTGCCTGGAGGCAGACCACAGTATTGCTCTATACTCTCTTGAAGCTCTTCGCGAACAGCCCACAGAGTACACAGCGCCAATAAGGTAAAGACAAGTAGAATAGCAGACTTACCCAAGGTATCAAACCCTGATAAAAGCCCTTGATACCTCCTCGACTCCAGACAGTCTGGAAAGCCTGGCCCATAGTTTGACTTCGGTTGGCGGCCATTTGGGTCTTGAGCACCTCTAGAGGCTGACCAAGGGTGGTGACTTCGAACATGTTCATAGTGGCACCTATAATGGGTCGTGTCAGTGCGATGCTTTGAAGAAAGTAATCATGCGACGCGTTGGGATTTGAGATGCGAGATCATAGATGGAATGACGATGGAAAGCTTGGAGATGGCGAGCCAATAGATACGTGGGCAATGAGCACGATCATGTATTCTACGCTCTCATCACCACGACGTGTCCCAATTGATCGCAGAGGTACAACATCTCGAAAGACCGATGCGCGTTGCGATGCACAGGAAAAGCTAACTTACCAACAGCGATGTTGGACCAGCTGAAACCTTTCTCCATGGGGGCCATTGCAGTGGAGTGTCTGTGGATGTGGGATAATGAGATATGTAAAAAAAGGAAGGTATGTGTCGAGTCGGAAGATATGTATATTTTAGTTGCTTTGAATTGTATGGGGAATGGGGAGTGGCCGTATCGAATCATGTCCCTGAGGGTGCCCCACGAGATCACAATCCTTCATTTGATCCCGCTGCCCAATCACACATCTCAGAATCAACATTCGTTCGTTCGGTGCCATGATAGCTATACATCACACGGGTTTATCGGGTTTGCCCCAGTCAAACCCGCCATACCTGACTAGTACGCTCGTCTTGGTAAGTAGGGGGCAGGTATATGGGGAGAAGGAGGTGTAACGCTGGAGCATGAGAAAATGTGTATAGAAGTGCAATTTGACTTCTTCCTGAAAACGCCGTGAAGTCTTGACCATCAGACACCCCACCTTCCAGATTCTGGGGTTTCCACTACTTAGAACAAGATCACTTCGTATATGCATCACTGTGCACAATCACCCGGCAATTCCAGTAGCTGGGTTTCCTGTTGAGATATGATCTGGCGCTACGAATACGCCAAAAAGTAACACATGATACCAAATTCAATGGTCAGTAGGGTAGTCGTCACATAATGCGTATACCATGCCGTATCACAACACCGAGCTAGCTCAGATAATCAAGAATGCAGTGATCATAGGTGCATCCCCCAGGAAAAGTACAAGCCCCTCTAAGTACCTAATAAGACCGAGTTTACTTAGCCTTTTCGGCAGCCTCCTTCTCAGCGAGCCTCTTCTTCCTCTGACCTTCGTTCCTCTGAGCAGCACGAGCAAGTCGGAGGGTGGTGAAAGCGTTGGACTCCTTCTCCTCGTCGGTAATGGCACGAGGAGCCTCGGCGGTGTAAGAGGCGGGGAGAGGGATGGAGTCACGGGTGATGTGGGCGGTGAGGTCGTCACCCTACAGTTTTCTGTCAATGGGGTCGCAAAGGAAAATAAAAGTGCACTCACGGTTGCGTCACCAGCCTTGGGCTTGCCAGCCTTCTTGGGGAAGACGACCAACCTAGACTTGTACTCCTTGAGCCTCTCGACGTTGAGCTTCTGGCCCTCCTCAGACTTGGACCTTCGTCGGGGGTCAACGGAGATGCCGAGGGACAAAGCCTCCTTCCTCCTGATACCAGCGAGCTTGAGCTCAGAGGTGGTGAAACCACGGCCCTCTGTGACGAAGCATCAGCAACCTCATACTTTTATAAGAAAATCTGCAATTCGATAAAAATCACGCACCCCTGATACGGATGTTGTACCTCTGGGTAGGGCATCGGACAGCGGGTCGGAGTCGCTGGAGAGGGGCAGCGCCAGAGGCGAGGGCCTTCTTGCTCCTAGCAACTCGTCGAGACTTCTTCTTGCCGGGCTGGTCGAACTGTTCACCACCACGTCAGCCATGTCATCCATTCCTTCAGTTTTCCCACATCCTTCCATCCTGCCAAGCACACAGCCTCTCCACTCCGACAGCGCAGGATGAATCGACTAACCCAGGTCTTGACACGCCTCTGCCAGTCCTTGTGGAAGTGGTTCTTTTGAAGCTGGTTGTTGTGCTTGACCATTTTGTTTACTGTAAGAGTGTGTCGAGTGTATCGGGGGAAAAATGACGAGGATTTGAGAATGGGGGTTGGACAAATCAGCACTAGTGTCGTTGCTTGGGTCGTGTCAACTTACCTCGGCCCCAGCTATCGTAGTACTTGAGGGATGAAAAATAAGTTCGAGTGTCCAAATCACCAACAAATTCCACCAGGCCGCATCCCACTCCAACGCCAAACTACCGGCAATTTCTTGCAACGAAACTCCGCTGTAAATGTGGCACACTCAAATATTTATCCGAACGCCCACTTATGTAATTACCGGCTCCTCGCCTGCCCCCGCTCGCCCAAATTTATCTACTCTTTCATTCTCCTCTTGTTCTTCAACAAACGCAAAATAAATCTACAAAAAAGCACCTCCTCTCCCCCTGCGGATCCCTAGGTTTTAGGACAGAGGTCGTATCCCTAATTGTGGAGAAGGAGGCCGTCATATCGTAGAAGAGAACGAAATAAAAAACAGGACTTGGGTGGACCGCTCGCTTGAAATACAGTGGCGGGGGGTCCAAATCTTTGTTTTACATTCCTTAGATTATTTTTTTGGTTTTCCAAACTCTACTTGGCAGTTTATGCATTTTACATTCCAACTGTTACTTCCTATTTGCGAGTGTAGACCGTCGGCAAGAATTCATTACTCACAGTCGATAAAAGTTATATTCTCATTAAGTCGTATTACAAAGATGGTGATGTCACCAATTACAAGCATCACCTATCATCAATCATATTACTTTTTTTTAGATTATTGTTTCCTAAATGGCAACAACCGCTTCTAATACATGATGTACTTCTTGATACCGCCTGTCTTCGTTCTGGGTGCCGTTGAAGTATTTCGCTTTGTTCGCAGCAAACTAATACGTCTCCTAACGCATCCAAAATGCTCCCACCCCCCACAAGAGCTTATACCCTCACCCCCCTCCCGACCTCCCAACGTCTCCTCTGCACACTTCTCACCAATACTCATGCAGCTACCATCTTCGCCCAGCACTTCAAAGTCAACCCCCAGGAGCTAGCCATCCTTCGCGATAGAAGGGGGGCAGTGATCGCTGGCAAAGCGGAGTATCTCCAGGACGTCAAGTTCCCCCAGGAGGCTCTGTTACAACCTGAGAGGAAGGGTGAAGGGGAAGGAGGAGAGGAAGAGGAAGCGACATACCCCCCACCGAAATCGGCATGGATTCTCAACCCTCTTGGCATGTCTCGTCGTCTGCTTGAGAAGTTGGGAGACGAAACAGAGGCGAAGCGCGTTTTCGGGGAATACTTCGAAATCGACCAAATTCAGACGTCAGGGCAGGAGGAAAGGGACGAGGTGAAAGTTTGGTATGATCGACAGGGCGGGGTAATTGGTTGTAGGGGTGAAGGTGTTAAACGGCTCGCCATCTTGAGTGCGAGGAGAGAGTGATGAGTGGAACGCTGCGCCTACTTACGTGCCGCCTTTAACGACGCTGTCGCAAGACTTCCAGACGAACTCACATATGCTACCCTCGCCAAGACTTGCGAGCCGTGATCTTGTGTCTGACCTCCGTGTCATTTGAATTTGCGCACAGAGTCTCGTGAACCATGAGCGCGTGAGTGTTAACCGTCCCTTAAATATGGAAATTGACAATGTCCCAAGCTGCACCCCGTCGGTGATTGCCTTGCTTGGGTCTTTCGAACCAGCATGGAATCATTTACTTTTTTAGACACTGTCTTGGTGTGACATGACAATAAGATTCGTTTCACTAAGTGACAATCATCTGAATCATATGACTTCAATTTATCTTAATTGATCTGGTAGAACGTTGTTTCATCAATCATTGGTCTTCTCATGAGGAACTTCCAAAAGCCTGAAATGGCGCCGCTTAACTCGATAATGTCGATGTAGACGTTGGCTGACTTGTAGACTTCATAATATTATAAGCCGACCACTACCCCCTCACCCATTTCATCCTCTCATTGTAGCGGTAGGTTCCAGTACAGCCGTTTGACGTGGCTCTCGACCGGAAAGACGCCACATCACTCATTGATTAGTACCGAGCTCGAACTCGGCAAATGCCATATTCTTGATCCCCTCTCTTAAAGACTCCATTTATCACACAGCTATGATTGATAGGACTGATTACCCTCCTAAAAATTCTTTTAGGATAGCTATCCTGCGCCGAAAGGCAAGCAGACGAAGTCACGCATGTTAGGCACAGTAGTGGGCAGCTTGGAGATTACCGTTGAGATGCTCGAAAGGCTGGAAATTTCGATACCCTCACGTTGAACTCTTCCTTTCTTGCAACTCACTCGACCTCTTAAATTACGTCATATCAGGAAAAGGAAAGAAAAATAATGCAGTTGCAAAGCGAAAGGTATCTGGAACGTCGTTATTCCATCGGCTTTTCTGTACCGAACGCATCGCATCTGTATTAAACAACAAGCATATAGGACTAGCTATTCTCATATTCAATACGTAAATCGGAAAAAGTGTTGCTCAGTGGCCAGTTCCCTTCAAGTGGGCCTGGAGATAGGGACAGACAAAAGGTGAGAACACAAGCCAGCTATACATGTCATTGGCCTTGAAGTTGTGGGCGGAGGGAACGAACAGTGTGATACCCTGCAACAAGATCTTCGATATTGGCGCTCTGGAGGGTCTTAACTGTCGTGCTCCATATCCATTCAACGTTGCTCCTGGAGGTTTCCAGTAGCGACCGATGTACTTCATTCATCCTCTTCATCTTCATGATATTGAAGATAAGTACAGTAATCTTGCTACCTTGTCTTCTTGGCATCATTATATTTAGATTTTGCTTCTTCAGCTTCTTCCCCTTCTAGTATAACTCAAATCGGGTATCATCTTCTCCTGAGGTTGTTTCAATGCTACTACCTGTACTTATTGTATCATCACTAGTACACCTTTACTCAATTTCTTACATGGCAGGAGATCCACATAACCAACGATTCCTTTCATATCTATCTATGTTTACTTTCTTTATGCTTGTTCTTGTAGCAGGAGATAACTACTTTATTATGTTTGTAGGTTGGGAGTACTATGTATTAGCTATTATGAGTTATCATAGGAAGGCCCGAGACCAAATTATATATATATGTAATAACGACAAGAGTCGTAGTAATGTTAAAGAAATAAATAGATAAATAATATAAAGTTATTTATATTTTGATATAAACTCTATATATATGGTCCTTTATTGTTATAGATATTATTAACTCTCTTTTCTAGTTAAGAAAAGTAATACTAGATTCGGCCTATATGATAGACTAATATTAGTGCTTATAGCCGGTATAGTTTAAGGGTAGAAACCTGCCACTCATAACGGCAGTAAGATGGTTCGAGTCCCTCTGCTGGCTAATAAAACCAAGATAGTCAATTATCATGAGAATTAGAAATTTCTAAAAATATACACTTTAAATAATGAAGGATATTCTATCAAATGGACTAGCTAAGTATTATCTACCAAGTGGTAATACTCAAATTATGAGCCATAATTTTGATTCAGGTATGAATACAACACAAAATCTTCATGCAACACGGAGATCGATAACAAGTCGAGAGCACAGAAACTAAGTCGGTTGGTCTGTCGAGCTGTCGAGACTCTGCGCTCAAAGTAAACTTGCATGTAGTTCCCATAATGGATCTAAGGAATCGAACGATAACAGTTTTAGCTTTTGCCATCAGACCCTTTAGGAACCCTGGCACAATCACTGCAGAGGTTCTGACCACAAGCTACCGCATCCGTCTGAGTCATCAACTTTTTGATAGCAAGTCATCCGGGCGACAGAACCACTGTCGGAGGAAATATTGGCAGCATACTTGACTATGCCAATAGAAGGACATCCACAGTCAATTATATGAAATCTCTTGTGATTTGGCGGACCCAGTGCCCTCTGATTTTAGTGAGGTGCTATACAGCGGCGTAAGCGCGGCTCCTCTGGGGGTATCAGAGCGCCGAACTGGCCGGCTGTGCATCCCCCTGGGCATTATTCGGTAGGAAAAGGAAAGTGAGTCATTATGATACTTTGGCGTTATGGTTGTGCTTATTGTCATGGTCCGACCTTTATGTTGCGTAGCGCAGTTCGGCAGTCGCGAAAGGGAAAAAGAGAAAAAAATAAATACAAGAGGAGGCGTAAAAAGGGGCTGCTGGGTCTTAGTATCTAGGGCGGCTAGGGCCTGAATGCTACCGGGATGGAAGAGGACTCAATGAACTTGAATTGCGGGATATATAGAAGGAGAACTAAACTATTAACGAACTCCTTGGCTAAGGAAGATACACTACTTTTTTTACGTAGTTTCTTCCTCATCTTGTCTCTGTTCGTCCAACACAAATATAATGACGTAATTAGTTTAAAAAGTTTAAGTGACCCACCATTTGTCTATGTTCTCTTTCCACCACATTTCTCCGTACTTCGCGCGTCCGATATATCGATATACATTCCTAGCAACGAATTGACATGGCACCCCGCACAAGATACGCCATAGATCCCTCATTAACCGGCCGTCCGCTGGCCCCAGCACCTCAGCAGCAACAATGGCAGCAACCAGAGTACATTCAAGCAGCACCGCCGGGCTATCAGCCTGAAAGGTACCAGCAGCAGGCGCACTTGGACCCAAACTCAATCCCTCAATTGCATAATGTCCCCGAAAATGATATTCTACCAAGCGGACCATATGCTCCTACGCAGTCCAATTATCCCGCGATACATCCTTCACAACAGTTACAGCCGAAACAACAGCAAGAAATGCAGTCGCCGAGGGCTACTCCACCTCCAAACCATATTCCGCAGCCGCCTCATTCTTCCGGACCCACTATGAGCGGGATGAGGGTTAGGATTGATCCAAGTCAAGTGCCAAATCCTATTGAAGCTCAAGAGCTGGATCAAAACTTGTACGAGGACGAGGACTTTTTAAGTTGTCAAACGCGTGGTCTGATTCCACTGGTAGGGACTGACTACAGGGGCGTGGATCAAGGTATGTTTGTATCTTTTAGCGCAAAGGTATATCAATTAATGTCGCGACCTAGGCAATTCGCTGCCTCGTCATCTTCGAGCTACGCTTCCATGCATTCCGTCAAATGGTCAGCTTCTCGACACTACTGCTCTTCCTTTCGGTGTCCTGGTTCAACCTTTTGCACCGTTGCGATACGACGAGGCCCCTGTTCCATGCGTTTCCAGCTGGGTTTCAGGGCAAAGCGCTTTCGATCCCCCAGCGTTTAAGGGTGAAACATGGGGAGCGGAGGGGGAAGGGGACGAGCAGGGGCTACCGAGGTGTGACAAATGCAGAGGGTACATCAACCCATGGATTAGATTCGTCGATGGTGGAAGAAAGTGGACGTGTAACTTATGCGGAGGTCTCAATGAGGGTATATCGTCATTCATTCACTGTTTTGGTTCACAACTGACGATTTTGCAGTGCCCTCGCAGTACTTCTGCCATCTCGCTCCCAATGGCCAACGTCTTGATCATGCTGAAAGGCCGGAACTTCAATTTGGCACTGTTGACTTTCCTGTACCTCCTTCGTACTGGGCTCAGCAACCTCCTTCTGGGTCTTTACTCGACTCCATCGACTCGGACGCGCTCGCTTCGACAGCGCATGATCTTTTGGGTGGTCTGCAAGCGTCTCTTGGGCAAAGTCAGCCCCATATTCCTACTGGCAAAGAACAGCGAGAAAAAGAAAGGGAGAAGGAAAAGGAGAGGAAGAAGTTCAGAAAGCCCACTGCGTTGAGCCGAGTTTTCGTTCTTGATGTCAGCGCACATGCGGGAGAAAGTGGAGTTGCCAGACAAGTTTGTGAGGGGATCAGAAAGGCTATCTACGGAAGCAAGGAAAGCGGGAATGAAGAAGAGGAGCTGCTAGGAGAAGGACAACGAATTGGATTCGTGTCTGTGGGAGAGACTGTATCTTTCTGGAACCTTTCCGTAAGTCTAGTTTGTCTCCAAATGCGCTAGTCACTGATTACATAGTAGTCCCATCTGCATGCGCCATCACAGGCAGTCGTTTCAGATCTCGATGACATGTTCATACCCTTTACCGCTGGCTTCCTTGTTGATCCGCAAGAATCTCGTGCGCAAATTGAGCGTCTATTGGAACTTTTGCCGAACTTGGCGGAGCAAGGAAGAGAAGGTGGGAGGGTCGCCGCTGGCTCTGCTGTTGTTGGAGCTTTGGCTGGTCTTGTAAGTGAATGTTCACATAAATTGGGACAATACTCACAACGATCGTTAAATGATCTTTGTAGAAGCACACCGGGGGCCAGATCAATCTCTTTCTCACTTCCTTGACTACACATGGTCTTGGTACCCTTACGACACGAGAGAATCCCGACTATTACAACACCGACAAAGAACGGACACTCTTCACTCCTTCAGAATGGTATCTCACCACGGCCGACCAACTTGCCGAAGCAGGTGTCGGCGTTAATCTCTTCTTGTTCCCCAGCGCTTATACCGATATTGCCAGCCTCGGTGCCCTCGCTGCCGGAACAGGAGGTGAGACATTTTTTCACCCCAGGTTTGATGTGGTCAGAGACAGGGAGAAAATTCATAGCGAACTTCTTCAGGTGCTCACTCGCGAGACGGCTTACAATGTTACTGTGCGAGTGAGATGTTCCAACGGTCTCCGCGTCTCTGACCACCTGGGTAATTTCTATCAACGTTCGCTCACCGACTTGGAATACGCTACGATTGACTCTGCCAAATCGTTCACTGCTGTGCTCAAACACGAACATCGGCTAGACGATCGGCAACCTGCGTTCATTCAAGTTGCTATCCTTTACACTAGTAAAGAAGGCGAACGAAGGGTTCGATGTCTGAATATGAGCTTTGTGATTACTAGTATGATTGGCAATGTGTTCAAATTTGCCGACCAAGAAGCGTGTGTAGCTGTCCTTCTCAAGGCTGGGTTATCACAGGTTACACAGAGAAGCTTGAGAGACATCCGGAAGTCTTTGACGGATAGGGCGAACAGAGTGTTACTGATGTACAGGAAGCACTGCGCACCTGCTGTCCAGCACGGTCAGGTGAGTCAAAGCATCTTGTTTAAAAACCCTATCTGTACTAATATTTCCCCTAGCTCATATTACCGGAAGGTTTCAAGCTTCTGCCCTTATACGCACTGTGTATGACCAAGTCAAAACCCATCAAAGGTACGTTCGCTTTCTGTGTGGACTTGATCAGGTATCTGACTCGATTGTCTAGGTGGGAGCGTCTCCTCTGATGTTCGAATGCACTACACTCGCCACATCAAAGCTCTCTCACCAACCCGTGTCCTCATGCTCCTTTATCCTCGATTGTTAGCTATCCACGACCTTACACCCACTGCCGGCTTTGCCGACTCTAACACTGGACGTCTAGTATTACCTCGCTTTATGCGCAACAGTCATAGTTGGATGGTAGCGGAGGGCGCTTATCTAATGATTAACGGAGAGATTGCTATGCTCTGGCTCGGTCAAGCTGTCAGCCCTCAGATCATCAATGATCTTTACGGTGTAGACAACCTTGAAGACCTCGACATCCGCATAACGCGATTACCCAACTTGCCGACCCTTCTGTCTACGCAAATCCGGAACATCCTCACACATCTTTCATCCCCCCATCTTGTCGATCAGCAATTGCCGGTCATAATTGTTAGGCAAAATATGGATGGTGCCGAAGTGGAATTTGCCAACCAGCTAGTTGAAGATAGCAACAATGATGCTCTAAGTTATACTGACTGTACGTTTGAATATTTTCGTGATAAGTTTCGATTGCCATGAGCCATGATTGATGCTTATGATCATCTTCTAGACTTAATGACGGCGCACAGGGAGATCACAAACGACCTTAGCGGCGGGAAGGGCGACAGCTGGAGACCGTGGTAGTGGATAGATGGCGTTGAAGATCAGTTCTACGATTTAAGAAGATAGAGGGGAAGGCAACAGACATAAGGTATAGCGTTGATACTGGCGACGGTGTCTTTCATGCACGCGAATTGCCATGCGCTAGGTTTGACATACCGCTTAATACTCCCTAACATTTACTCTTAGTAGCTGTAAAGAGCAACAGATAATGGAAATTGATCCAAGCCCTTATCATATGAAAAAATACTCTGTCAGCATCTTCGGTATTAAATACTGGCAATGGGTATGTGCATTCCGTCTATTGCTCCCTTTGGGGTTCTTCGATTTGTTGCCTCCCAGTCACCGCCGATCGCTCCGTTTTCGACGGTCAGTAATTCATACGAAGAAAATCAATCTATAAATATTCATTTGGTAGTTTATATACACACCATATTTCAGTTGAATCGCCACCGCCGCACAAGTCCCACTATTATCTTAGCCCGGAAAATAGGTGGGAATCCCAATTGCAATGATGGACTCTCAAGAGAATTTACGTCGTGGTCATCCGTTTCTTACTCATTGACAGGAGTCTTTCTCCAATTCTGCTCATTGCATATAGCTTTGTTCAAGATCCTCGTTCCATACCATCCAAGGAACAAGATGTTCTCGACGACCTCTCGGTCTTCCACCACTCAATCACAATGCTGTGTACTAGTTGTTCTCCGTCTTTTATACATCTACTTACTATTATTATACAACCTGATCCTACTCCTCATTATTCGTACACCTCCCCTCCTCCCTGCTTGCTCCTTATATCTTTTACGTAAGATCCAACTCCGGTGTTGAACGACCCGCCATAGCACTACGAGTTCAGCGTACTAGTACGAGTACTGTACTTCTTGAATTAAATAAATTCCAATTGTTATGAACTGGAGACCAGGGCGATTATTAAAAAGAAGGTGCCAGCTAATAGAGCGAGGTAAGACGGACGAGTTGGCGCGGCTCTGGTGTGTAGTACATTAGTGCTTAATAAGGTACGACAGTTATTGCTGCTTCATACATTCAAGCACTTCTTGTACAACAGAAATATTGTACATTTCAGGATAATTATATAGCGTAAGTGCGTCTTCTTCTCATCCCGCCCGATGATTATTAGGCTCGACAACACAAGCCTCTCGACGGATATCGATCGGTCTCCGATGAGGACGAGGTCCCGTCGAGGAGAGGCTTGTGTCGAGGTCGATGTCCGTCGAGGGGCTTGTGTCGAGCCTACCCGATGATAACCAATGACCACTGCAGCGGCCGATATCTCGACCGAAAAAAAAAAAAACACAAGCGCGAAAAAAACAGGAAAGGGAGAAAATCGAAAGTCGAGAATTGAATTTGAGTTATGGGTTGAGAAGGGTGGCTAGATTCAAGTTCTCCGTCTTCCCATGTCCCAGATACGGGAAACCAGGACAGACCCTCCACTGTATAGACATTATTACAGTAGAAGTGGAGAGTAGTATTAGAGAACTGAGATGAATAGAACTTGAGAATCCGCCCCCTTGCTTCGGACAAATGTAACATTTTCCTATACAATGACAAATATAGCCTAGGACCGGCTTTATTATAAAATATATTTATCAAGTGATGAGAGAATGATTAAATAAACAAACGGGCGAAGAACGAAGAAGATACTGTATATTGAGGCCAACGAAAAAGGAACGAAGAGAAATGGAGACCGAAACTTCAAAAAAAAAGGTCGGCAAAATCGGCATCTTTGGGCTAATTGCTTTCAGGCACAAGAAATAGGGGGCACGTTAGACGTTACACGTCACGCTCAGATGGTAGGTAATACGGCGGCTCCCCGCCGGCCGGCGGTTATTGAGACATCGATACTTCTTTTCGGTGTTCGTTGTCCTCTGCTCTCTGTGGAAGTCTGCCAGCGGCCAGTCACGATGCTGATCTTCTTCTTCTCTCTCGTCTTCACTCATAGCTATAAGTAGAAGAACGAGAGACAAATCATCTAGGATGTGGGTCGTGGCTTGGAAGTGAAGGTACCAGAGTCTTCCGCTATCTGAAGTCAACTTGAAAAGGGATGTACCAATTCGATCGTGTGCTCAACCAACTTTCGGATTTCGGGACGTGATGCATATCATTCATCCTCATCATATCATCGATCGTTAATAAGTGATCAACACTAAAATGGGGAGCCAAGTAACAGACTACTGTATCAAAAACAATAGTAAATGTGAACCAGAAAGTAATGCTATGTATGAATGTGTATGTGTAAATTTGCCTTTCGACATGGCTGGGAATGAAGGGTACGTACAAAAGCTAAACTAGGGTAGGAAAGAAGCAAGAAGAAAATAAAGAAGGGAAAGCTAGCTGTCAGCGGAAAGTATCACCGTCCAGTTCGTGCCCCCTCATCAGGTCATCGAGCCTCTCCAAAATCGTTTTTTTGCTTGGCGGTGAGAAGAACATATGGGTATTCGGACATCCCATACCATGATCGAGCTCTATGTCTGTGATGCAAAATGATGTTGCGTGTTCGTGATGAAAAATGCGAGGAAATCAATGCTATGGGAATGCGAAATGAAGAAGAGTGAATGAGAACGACTAATTGCTTAGCCGTCTCATAACGCGAGGAGCCGTCACATTGTGAACCCGGGGAATAACCTTAGCCATCGGCTTTCCGGCATCTGGGGCAATATTCTCTTTTGCTGCAACGGAAAATGGGTCGATAACATGAGTGTAGATAGGGGTGATAGGTGTGACTGGGGTATCATCCCCAGCTTCCGAGGAAGCGCAAGAACCCGCGGGAGAGCCTGTTATCCATGAATCACGCTTAGCCCAAGATGATGAACATGAAGGTGCGAGGCCCGGAGTTGAAAGACCGGAGACGGGGGTGGAAGGCACAACAGGGTTGTAAGTATATCGTCGGCCGGACAAATACCATTCACGACAGATGGTAGAGACGCGGTCGTAGTACGTCGGCGCATATTTTCGAATGACGATTTCTGACACTTTCTCGAGCTCTTGCGAAAATCTCTTGTCAATAGCAATGGACACTCGGGCAGCGACGGTCTCAGGGACGTTGGGGAAGCAAGGCTGTGGAACAAGTTAACTGATGTACCCGCACATCTTCGCAGGAGTAACGTACCTTATAGGGCTTTCCACAGATGAACCTGGCGAGCATCAAAGCACCTGCAGCAATGATTGAAGATTGGATCCCAATAAACTCTCGGTGAAACAAGGTAATCTCCATCAAGAACCTGGCCATGTTCGCAACCTTCTGATCTTCATATCGAATTCCAGTAGAGAACACCCTTAACCAAGCCTCAGCGGAGGGGTGGCCTAAAACCCATCCAATAGTGGAAAGGACGTGGCCTTCCATTTGAATGAAAGCGCTCTCATCGTACGCCTTACAACACATCTCGGATAACTCGTGCACCAAAGGGACCTTGTCCTTTGCATCTTCAAACTTCGCAGCAATCCAGAGAGCAGCACATCCGACGAGCTGGTAGTGTTTCTTGTAGACAACACGCTTGGAAATGTAGCGATCAACAATGTTCATGGCGAGATAAAGTACCTCTGGTCGTAATCGGAATTGCTGGTGAACTTCAATGATAAAATCGATTAAATAAGAGCGCATGAACCATTGAAGTTCTGGCTGCATGTCCATGAGCTCGGCAGAAGCAAGGGTGGAGTTCTAAGGGGACATGTTAGAGTCAAAGACTAAACTCCAAAAAGGAAAAGACTCACGTCCATACTGCTCATGTAGGCAATGATTTCCTCACTGTAATCTTCCTCGAAGTACATCACCTCCTCGACCTTTCTGTGCTGAGATACAGGACGCGGTTGAGGGATCGTGGCTGCAACTGCTTGAATCTTGGCCTTGGTTTGAGAAGACGATCGCCGAGATGACTTAGGGGAAGCGGAGGCTCGGCAGCTGCGCTCATAAACGGAAGTGGTGCGAGCAGACTTGACTGTAGGCGCAACGGGCATTTTGGGTGGACTTTCGCAGGGAACACAAAGAAGGTCGTGAATATAGTCGTAAGGTAACGTGAAGCGATGTCGAGTCAACAAGAGACTAAAAGAAAGATGAAGCCGAGATTCTAGCTGTCGACTGTGAAGAGATGGCAAGACGTTGAGGAGACCTGCTCGCGCAACGGGGTCGTACAAGTCGTTGAAAACCAAGCGCAGTCACCACGACAAGATGACAAGCAACACGAGGCGGTGTATGAAGAAGGGGGGGGGAGAGAGGGGTCGTGTGTGAAGTGGGTCGTTGAAAGAGGATGTAAACAATGGGGAAGAGATGAAGAAGAGAAAAGGATTGAAGATTTGGATTTTGGTTGGGTGAAAGAAGCGAAGTTTGGCGAGTGACGTGTGGTGCGAAATTCGTCGAGTTTTGTTGCGCGGCAATGGTATGTGGCGGGTTTTCGATGATAGGGAGTGGGTAGATAGGTAGATGTTGGGTGTTAAGGGGAGGGGGTAAGCATGCAATACACAGGTAGAATAACAATCGTAAGTTCGTCTGTCGTTCTACAGTCACGCAAGACCAAGAAGCCAAAAGAGAGTGGTGAAGACAGAAGGGAAGCCAAAATCCACAGAATGGGAGGCTGCTGTCGAACCCGTTCTAGCGCCGATAATCTCAAAAGACTATTTTGAAGCCATCAAAAGATAGCAAAGAGAAGGATTGAGACAGAAAGACAGGGAAGAACAAGAAGGGGAGTACTTCAGTCGTGTGAAGTGTTATAAAAGATGTGCACTATCACCAAAACCCACCCGGAGAAAAAGGCGCCAAAAGGCGAGTGGGGTGATGGCGGTAGCAGTACGATAGTGAGCAGTCACGTCACGTCCGTTCCTGTCCTTGCGGAATTCTCTTTCATGCGCCAACGTAAAAAATGCGCCAATGTCAAGACCCTGCCCCTCACATTTTGCAATGCGAGCGCTACGACTAGGACGCGTTCAAATAAATTGACCATTCAGAAGCCAGAACTAATCGTAAAGCTTACGGGAATTAAGGAGGAGCTGGCGGGACCCGGAATTGCAGTTGGCGCGGTTCAGGGACATGTCACGCTCGAGCGTAACTTTCAACGCGCCAAAAACTCACCATAATAATCCAGAATCCAAAGACAGAGCTAAAATTCAAGAACCTAGGAGTAACGGAGCAAAAGTACTTATTACTACCATTTCTCAGCCCCTCATTCTCCATCCCGTCCAGAGCCGACCATCGCGAACATAGTATTTGTTCGGTAGTACGGATCACAGCGAAGAATTCAAAATACAGCCTGGATGGTGCACATAAATTTGGCTGCTGAAGTGAATTTGTGGTGCGACTCCAGCGTGTCGGATGGCAAAACCACCATGTGCATATTTCGCATTTTGAATGCAACCTTTTGATCTCCCGTATCTTTCTCGATATTCGATACTGGATGCAAAGGAAGGAAAAGGAAAAGATCACACAACTAGGGTTCAGACGTGCAAATTACAATCCGCGAAAATTTCTTAAAGCATGGGCGAAAATCCTCGCAGCAGACAACCCAAAAGCAAAAAGCAAAAAGGAGAAGAAAGAGCTCATCCAGCTAGAAGAACTCAAAACTCACGTTGGAGGCTGGATATACAAAAACTCAAAGCCCGTTGCGCCTTGCAGTAACGCGTAAACGAGGCACAAGGAAAGACTAACGCCGGCCGCCGTAAGAATTGGGAGCCCCCGTTCTGGTGGGTTTTTGTTGGTCGTTCTGGCCTTCAGCCTTTCAAAATATATGGATTGCGGGCCGGGATTCTGCTGATGCGGCGCGATTGGGGTCAAGGCACTTGTGACGTTGTGATATTTGAGTTTGTTATTGAGTCGTCGTCGAGTGCCGGAAGGGATAAACTGTCTAGATGATATCAAAATTTAGATATCAGATATAAGTCAGCACTTCCATTAAATATCAATCTTCATCCTTTGGCAAACCATTGGTGCATACCGCAAAGGGCAGTCAATCCATCGCTCTTCTCTATTGATAGGATGTAGGATGTAGGGTGGAGCATGAAGCAATCTCTCCATTCACCTCCGAAGTGACATCTCAAAGTTCACTCTCCACTCCCCGCTCCACTCCTGGTACAGATGGGCAGATCGAATGATTGGCACATGACGGTTCATGATGCGCGCAGCTGTTGCTGTACAGGTATACACCCTTATCACACTAGCATATTGACAGTCGATTACAAATCAAGAAAGGGCCCTCATCATCATCCTGAATGCCATTCTTACTCACGATAATATGAACCAGGGGGCGGCTAAGAGCGAATTTGAATTACTATTACGTGATGTTTGGGCTATTATGAGTGCGGATCAGCACCCAGTAGCTGGTATACATCCCAACTGATTGCGAAGCTTACAATTATATTTCTAGGAGCCAAAACCTTTAATACTGACACTCAAGCGTTGGAGTATGAGACTTGGGATGTGATAACCGGGGCTTGGGGACTGAAAAGGATTTGAAGAGAGGTGGAAACAACAAGAGACCTGATATATACAGAGTTGGGGCAGAGTATAATCAGCGTACGTCTCTTGATTGTAGCATGGCCGTGGAATAGGTGAAGGCGATGCGAATGGCGGAGGATAGAGGGTAGTAAGCTCACGTTTCAAGCTCTGATTACTGCAGGATATCTCTGGTATCTCTTCAAGCTGGCTTCAGATGTTGATCTTCTGTGTATGCGGACGAACACTCGAAGGTGGAAGCATTCAGGTAAGGTGTTCTAACTTGAGTGGGAACACAATTTGCACAGACTGCCGATCGTGCCTGCCGTGTATCCACTGGATGCTACCGTTGAAAAAGCAGGAAAAGATAAAAACTACTCGCAAAGTAAATTAATAAGGCGATGAGTACTAGTAGGGAAGGCAAGGACTTGTGAAGTGTGACGATAAAGTTTCAAGTCTGTCGAAGGTCAAAGGATTTGGTAATATAATGAATGTGTATATCAGCTGGTATTCGGGGACGGGGTGCAGGGAACAGAGTTGAGTAGATGTAGAAGTAAGGAGAAGTCGCCAAGATAGTATTGTGGCAGGGAAAAGCAGGGAACTGATTATGTATAAGGCGGGGTTGTGTGCACCATACTCACAAGCAATGTGTCTACTACCTGTCTTTGCGTTTTATAGGGGATGGCGAAGGTATTTTTGTGTTCCTAACTGTCGTACATCAGTAATGCGTACTGTGTGTAGGGAACTTGTAAATACCAAGAGGTCAGTAGGCGTGTGAAATCCTAGCCTCTCTTTGGTCCTTAACCTGCCGGGAATAAGAACGACTAGACGAAAGCCTATAAGCAACTCGAACCGACACACTTGCTGTGTTATAGAGACTGACAAGTCTTTTTTCGATTGTGTGGGAAGCACCAAGGGAATAAAAACTCACAGGGGCTATATGTCAAAGTCAGGTTTGATGAGGGCGTATGGAGAAAGGACCGAAGCTTTGACAATGTTAGGGACGCTGTGATGTATGATGTGAAGGTGTAGCAGTGGTCTTACTAGCCGGCCTGTCCGGTTTTCAGCCTAGGTTTTGATGAATGAACCCTTGTGTTTTCGAATGTGTAGCAATCAGACAAGAAGATCATATATGCACTCCAACATTGATATACCAACCACTCTGCCTACTACACCAATGAGGATAGGCCGATGAAGGCATCCATTCATTCAGTCCCCCAACTAGCTTGTTTATGTGTCATGGTATGTGCCCATTGAACCTATTCCAATCCATCAGCCATAATCAAATAGTCCGTTTCTACTCATAAGTTTTCGATGCCTCCTGTTTCGTCTTTGAACAGAAACCACTAGTCGCACTGTTTTTGGCGGAGAAATGATGGTCACGCCCGTGACATGTGAAACGTGCATTGCGCTTGCGTCAATTATCCCCGTTTCCACAAGTTTTCTGAAAAAGTACTAGATGGCGGTGATGGCATTGTCATCAAGGGTTCTCCTTCGTAAGGTAGAGAAGTGAAGAAAAAAGGAAACATAAATGGTGAAGCTCATCAGCAGTCAAGAAGAGTGAGGTGAATGAAGTCAGTATTAACCTGAAGTACAAAGGACATGGGGCAGCATTTTTATGGTGGTTCATCAACAGTCCCCTGTTTCTATGGGGGTGCAACTATCACAATACTGCCTACTGTATAGTAGACGAGCTTATGCATGGCAGAATATTGGAAAAACTATCCAAGATCTAGTTGTGGCCACCAATATGATTGCCACCTCAAGGCTTGCTCAAGGATAAAAGACCTAGCCGTCATCAGTCTATCATCAAAGTTTGCGGACTTTTCCGAAGATTCTTGTAATCTCTTCTCATCTCGTCATCTCATCGATTGTATATGATTCGGGAATCGGGAAAACGACAGACAATTGATGAAGATCTGTGTTCTAGGGGACCTCAATACACAGATCACCGATCGATCACCCGGACATCTCTCAAGTCACAAGAAGACCCCGAAATTCTGTTGCGTTCAGATCATAATTTGTTCTTTAGCGGCCTCCTTTGAGGCTCGAGGTTTGAGGATATAGAATGGAAGGCTAAAGAAAGGTTTCAGGTACTTTAGGTTATATGGAGACACTGATTTTTTGGCTGGGGGCTTGAGAAGCTGAGAAAGATCACATCTCCGATCACCATTGTACAAGGGACAGATCATACATTATCATCCAACAGTCAGCAGTCAACGGCAAATAATCTCGACCATTTCTACAATGATTAGTGATTGGCGGTTTGAATAGTATAGCGATCCTTGACAGTTGACACTTGACATGCCAACGTGACAAGATCCACCAGTAACGGATGACGAGTGGCCAAATGGTTCATTATATGTTTCCGCCGCTATTACATACGTCTCTCTTGTCTGCAGATAGGACTGACATTCTTCGTCTATCTGCAACTGCTGACGATTTTATCCAGTTTTCGTCTTTCATTATTCGCTCACTTGCTTGACTATCGCTCCCAATGTTCGTCATCGTATCGTCATTGACTTCTTCGAATATGTTTCAAGTGAACAGACTAGAGAGTTATGACCACAAGGCGTATATCACTGTTGCTGGTGGATGTCCTCCTTCCATTACGCAAATTGGAATTGCCTGATTGAGGATGCCATTCAACCTCAGCTAGTGGCGTCAGACAGTCCCTTTGGACGAGGTTTCACTGCAGCCAACTGAAGAAACGAAAGAATACAAATGCAGGGTATAAAGCATAGAGTTAGATGTTTAAGATGATAGCAAAAATAATGGAAGAGAGCGGAACTATGAGTAATGCCCATCTTTGATGGGATCCACTAGATTTCATGTTTTATATCCGGCCTATCGCACAAATCCGATAAGATCAAAAGATTAATCATCCCCAACCCTCAACACTACTGTGCTATGTAGAATTTGAAACCTATTCTAAACAACAGAGGCGTAGACATAATAGTTTTGTACATTGCCAGCTGAGGGTACAGCTAGTCTGCTCTTATCCTGGATAGCCATAGAACCACCTGCTTGATTATCGAGCTTTGAAATAGTCCGAGAGTTGCGGCGGTGATAAGTCTAGGATTCATGATTTCATTTTATTCACCCATCCTCCGTTCCGCTTTCTTTCCGCAATCCTCAGGTACGAACGGTCTAGGTCCCAACGGAAGGGACATTTGAAGTGGCCCCAACACTGAGATCTGTACTCTGCGATGTGTCTAAACTTCACCAGCAGATGACATGCAGTTTGTAGTCGCCTATTGGTGTTTTATGATAGACCATCCGTCGGCTTTTCTTTCGGCCCTCAGCACAGCGCGCCAGTGGTACCATACGTATTATTATCATCATACGTATTCATTACTATCATTCTTGTATCTTACTATTCCTTGTTTCAAGATTTTCTTATCTCTTGTCACTGGCCGTATCAGGGTAGTGCTGTATGAACCGCCACTTCCCCATTCTCGAATTGGACATTTCTGGTTTCTGGTTTGATACCCTCAATCTTCGGAATTTGTAGATTTATTGGACGGTTCTTGGCGGGGGTTTAAAAATTTACTTTTAAGCAAAATTATAGGCAGTTTTGGAATAATCTTGTTGATTTTTTCTGAGTTTCGTAAATACTAGGATTATGGGAAAAAGGTGACTCCACTACTACTCACGTTTTTCCCATTTCTTTCCCGTGTTTCTCATGACCGTGCGTAATTACTTGTGCTATTCCTCCAGCCCCTAAAAGGAATCACAACGGAGATTGACAATGGTGGCCTAATTATGATAAGTAGGTTCCATTCTAACATATCTTAGTCGCAGAAAAGTAAAGGAAATTCAGGGTCTTTTTTAGGCCGCCCGTCTCCGAAAACGCACCGCACCTTAATTATTATGGTGAACATGTGGTATCACGATCAAACGCAGGGCTGTAAAGACTAATACGAATGATGGACGAGTGCATTTACAAATGTTTAGGGCCTGTCCGGCAACCTTTCAAACCTGTCAATTTTTGACATGTTTGCCGAAATTCACATAGAGAATTTGCTTCCATTTACATGAGGCTCTTAACTATCATTAGTGTTGTTGTAAATGCATGGTTAATCTTGTCAACTTGTTGTCATTCGCCGGCACCGAAACAGAGTTATAATTCTAATGCCGATAGAAGATACCATTGGATGAAGACCGCCAAGAAGCATCATGGCGCATGAAGCATGATGATGGACCCAGCAATGAATGGTGCAAGCGCAGTAGTAGTACGCAGAAACCCGTTGTGTGTCATAGGTTACCTCCATCGGAGTCTCTGCGCGCATTTTGCAGCTATTTGAGGCACCCAGTCAGCATTATATGCAGCAGCATGTACAGCAGACCATATATTGGTAACGTCATGATCCGTCCATACACTGCCATTCCTAACACCATGCATTTTCGGACCTAACTCACCTACGATATTTATTGAAAAGACAGAAAAAATAAAGGAAAAAAAAAAAACTAGAACGCTGACCGACGCCCTCTTTCTTTGAATAATAAGTTAACGTTCACTCTATCGCATTTTGAAAATGAAAAACCGTGTATTAAATTATAAAAGGAATCTTCCTCCAGTACGATTGCACTCTATGACTCCTTATTTCTCCTTCTCCATAGAAGTCATATTCTCGTCCATAGCTTTCACAGAACGCATTGATCTCCCAGGGAACTAGTCAAGCTGCACCTGCCACTTTGAGTCCGCACTTGGCATCACATGCAACGCCCAACAGCTTGACCCACTCCACAGCTTCACCTACAGCGTCCTTCTCTCTGGGAACCTTCTCGGGCACGCCCTGCCTCGCGAGAATCTCAGCAAGACGAGCAAGGAGCTTTTCGATATCGCCCTTGAGGGCAACAGCAACTCGACGACCCCATTCTTCGGCGGCCGAGAAGCCAGAGAGAACTTGACGCTCGTATTCAGCCATTTGCCAACCCCAAACTTCAGATGGGTGGCGGATCTTGAGGGTGGGCTCCTTCTCGCTAGATACAGGAAGCGAGGAGAGGATGAAGTTGGCTTGGCGGCATAGGATGGAGAAGAGAATAACAGCTTGAAGATCCTCCATTGCGTCGTCCAGCTCATCTTCGGCTGGATCCTCTACATCGTCTCGTAGTCGACGAGCAGATGCGAGCAAGCGGGTTGAAGGGGCTATGCCCTTGTTCATCGCGGTCGATACGATGCGGAAAGACTGAAGAGCTTCGAGGGCTTCAGACAAGGCCTGTCGTGCGAGGTGCTCGTCTTCGTCGTCTGTAGGAGAAGGAGGTTGTACAAGGCCACCCACAAGACGTTTGATGAGCCCCTCAAAGGAAAGAAGGGCGTGAGTGACGGGATCAAGCTTGTTGGCTTGTCTCGGAGGAGAAGGTGCACGGGACTGAGAGCGAGTGGGCACGATGGATAGAGATGAAGCGAGTTTTGCAGTGACACCCTGAAGCGAAGGAGATGGAGTGATGTTTGACGAAGAGTCTCGTTCTTTGCCCAAGCCGGCAAGAGCACGGGCGACACTGTTGGGGCTCGGAGGCCGGGTACCAATAGGCGCGAGATCCTTATCGGAGATGACACACATGCCCTTCCAGATAACAGCAACGATTACACCGGTCACCCAACCTTCACCATCGTCAGCACAAGGTTTGGCGATAAGCTCAAAGGCCTTGCGAGAGCCGTCGACACGAGCAGCAAAATGTTGAAGGCAAGGAGGGATGGCAAGCTGACGCGCGTGGCCGCTAGAAGAGAACTCTTTGGTAAGACGGGAAACAGGCTGATGGGAGCCTTCTTTGGTAAGAGGTATGCCATTGGTTGAAGTAGTAGGCGCAGGGATAGATGCAAGCCCAACTGTCTTTCCGCCTACGGGCGAGGTCCCTTCAGTCCTCGTCAAGCTTGAGACCAAGTCTCGCTTTAAACCAAGTAACAGTGGCTGCACAACCTTACTAACGACCAAATCGAGCTTGTCCATCACAGGTCTCAAAGTCTCTTGCACGAATTTAGGCCATTGGCCACTCTCGAGAGTCTGCTCAAGGATCTCGCAAGTCTCCCATGCCGTGTGCGCGACAGAAAGAGCAAAATATTGCACAGAGTTAAGAGGGTGTGCAGTGGATGCGGCAATATTAAGAGGTGCAATAAAGGAGGCATCCGTGAGGGAAGGAAGAAGAAGGGATTCGAGGCGGGTGACATAAATGCTGAGTGCACGAACAGAAATGCGAAGAACAGCGCGCATCAGGTACGCGTCGGAAGGGGGGCTGGGAAGTTCCCTAAAGCAAGACAAGACTTATCAGAACGGGCTATTCTTCGTCCATTATGTAAGCTACTCACTTGACAACAGCTTCACCGATAGCGAATCCACTCCCTTTCTTGAACCCCTTCTTCGCCTTGAAATCCACACCGGCACTCGCCTTGTTCACGGTCTCGTTCAACCTCAAGCCAATGACATCCATATATCCACCCGATGGAGTTTGCTCCCCAGGGGCAGCTGCAGGAAGAGGACTCGCAGTAGGTCGAGGGGTGGCAGTCCTGCTCCCGGGAGAAGAGGATCTCTTGGCCAAAGGCTGAGAAGGAGTGATAATAACTGCTGGAGGCTGAATGGCTGTGCCATTGGTAGAAATTTGTAGAGAAGAGACCTTGTCGGCCACCTGACGGGAAAGGGATCGGGAGCGCGGCTTTTCACTGGAAGGAGGTTGCGCGGAGGCGGTAGTAGACTGGACAGTGGGAGGGGCAGGAGAGGCGGGGCGAGAAGGGCGGTTGAGGATGGGAAGGGTGCGGAGGGCGTTCATCTTTGGTAATTCTTTAAAGACCTATGCGTATACAGATTGAAAGAGACTGATGATATTGATGCGATATGCAAATTAAAAGTTTTGTTGTGATGTGCCCTGTCTTATAGAGTCCTGTAGCTCGTTGAAGGAGGGCGGAAAATAAGAATGATAGTGAGAGGCCGTAAATCCAACCTGCTGAATATTCACGACGGGGCTGTTATCCCATAGGGGGCTTTAGGGGACGGTAATGATTATAGCGGACGTATGTGAATTTGGCGCCAAACGACAGCTGGCTTTTTGGGGGTATGTGTGGGGGTGTAGGTCAAATTATGGGGGCTTAGGCGCGCTGTCCAAGAGAAGAATGATCTGTGGTGGAAGTCTAAGGAGGCGAGACGCAACGGTGCAACTGGAGATAAGGCGTCAATGGCCAATCACAGAGCCTATTAAAAAGGATAACTCACCCTCCGGTCAAAGAGTTGGTGTAATAGCCACTATTAGGAAGTTTGGATTTCTTCATCGAGGGGTGGGCACGAGGAACGCGCGATGTTTGTGTGTAAGTGGTGGTAAGGTGGTGTAACGGGTGGCTGATGCTTGTGACGGCGGTAGTCGATGGCAATGGGGCGTTAATAGATAAAAGAAAGAGAAAGTAGATAACAGACAATAATCAAGGAATAAAGGAGAGACACGAGCAGCGAGATGAAAAGTCTTCATCATTATTCATTCCCCCTCTTTTTTTGTTGGCGAAACCCGCCGCACGCATTGGCTATTACGCAATCCCATTTGCCGGAATCCACGAGTTGCTGTTGGTCACAGGCGCGTTGTTGGTAACTGTGCCAATGCCCACGTACGGAGCAGCAGTACCAACCACATATGCAATCTCACTAATGCACTAGCCACAGATGCTGATGCAACCAATTTCTATGATACATACCGACATCCCTGCCAGGATTAACCCACCAAATGCCCCCACTAATAATTAAATAACGCTCAAGACCCATCATGTGTCTTCGAGAACTCTCAATGACCCTTAAAAGGCACATTACGTAAGACATTACCGGACCGAGGTAAAATCATTTCCCGGAGAGTTCCGGTGATTGTCTACGCGCGATCGGACTAACTGGACATCTACGCATATACCCCGACTAGGTGCAATACAATCAACAACTCATCCCTTCTTCTTCATAGCCACAAAAATGCTTGTTCACTCCTCCAAGTATTTCCTTACCAGGTCCGCCGCCATCTCCAAGGTTTTCCCCGCCGCCGCTGCCAGACGAGCCGGCTCTACTTGGACTAACGTCCCTGCTGGGTGAGTACTCCGAGGTGTCGCATGAACGCCATTTGCCCTTCTGACGTGCGAGCTAATCTTCTTCGGCCATTATGTAGTCCTCCTGACCCTATCCTTGGTGTCACTGAAAAGTTCAAGGCTGACAAGTCTCCCAAGAAGATCAATCTTGGCGTCGGTAAGTCTTTCCTCTTCCTCTTCACTTGTTTTCCTATATCGCTCGGCATTACCGGATTGAATTTGATCGCTGATTCGTGTTTTTATTGATTAGGTGCTTATGTGCGTGAATTATTCAGTCGAGAAAGGCTGCAAGCTTAGGTGTCGCGCTGATGCATCTATAGCGAGATGGTTCAGGCAAGCCTTACATCCTTCCCACTGTAAAGAAGGCCGAGAGGATCCTCGCCGAAGCTATGCAGGACAAGGAGTACCTTCCCATCACCGGCCTCTCTGACTTTACTAAGCTCGCTGCAGAGCTCGCCTACGGCAAGGACTCTAAACCCCTCGTCGAGAATCGAGTGCGTTGATACTTCCGGCTGGAAAAATAGCTAAAAGGCTAACATCCTCCGTTTGGACAGCTTGCGATTACCCAGTCTATCTCCGGTACTGGAGCTCTCCGAATCGGTACTGCCTTCCTTTCCAGATGGTTCCCCGGCGCGAAGTCCATCTACCTTCCCACTCCTACTTGGGGTAATCACATTCCCATTTCTAAGGACTCTGGCTTGGAGGTCAAACAATACAAGTAAGCTTCCTATCGGTTGAAACACCTGATAAAGGGAGATGGCTAACGTAAGTGATTAGGTACTTCGACAAGAAAACCGTCGGCCTTGACTTTGAGGGTATGAAGGCCGACATTAAGGTTAGTTATCATAGAATGTAGTGTAATACTGCTTCTAACGTCAATATCAGGCCGCTCCTGAGGGCTCCATCGTCCTTCTCCACGCTTGTGCACACGCAAGTCCACTTCCTTTGACTCTTCAAATACCTAGTTAACAAAACTCTAGAATCCCACTGGTGTCGATCCTACCGAGGCTCAGTGGAAGGAGCTTTCTGATATTGTCAAGGAGAAGAAGCATTTCCCCTTCTTTGACATGGTTCGCCACTTTTCAATTTGATATCAACCATGTCAACATATACTGACAAGTCTTTGCAGGCCTACCAAGGCTTTGCCTCTGGTGATACACTCAAGGACGCTTTCGCCGTTCGATATTTCGTCGAGCAGGGTCACCAGCTCTTGCTGTGTCAATCTTTTGCCAAGGTCCGTTTCCTCCCGCTTCATACGATCTAATTACCCGATCAAAGACTGATGTGAAGGTAATAGAACATGGGTCTTTATGGCGAAAGAGTTGGAGCTATCTCATTCGTCTGTGAAAGCCCCGAGGAGAAGGCCAGGGTCGACTCTCAGTTGAAGATTATCATTCGACCTATGTACTCCAACCCTCCCGTCCAGTACGTCCCCATTGCTTTCCGCCTTTAAAGTTCTTGCTGGCTTACGGTATCGCAGTGGCGCTCGTCTCGTCTCTACTATCCTTGGCTCCCCCGAGCTCACCAAGGAATGGTTGGTCGAAGTCAAGGGCATGGCCGACCGTATCATCGAGATGCGTGAGCGTCTTTACAACAAGCTCGTTGAGCTTGATACCCCCGGAGAGTGGGGCCACATCAAGTCTCAGATTGGCATGTTCTCCTTCACCGGTCTCAAGCCCGAGCAAGTCGATAAGCTTGCGGAGAAGGCGTCTATCTACTTGACCAGGGACGGACGTATTTCCATGGCTGGATTGAACTCTAACAATGTTGATGTGAGTTGTTTACAACTTCTATTGGATGATCAACTGATTTCCATTTTAGTACTTCGCCGAGAGCGTTAGCAAGGCTGTTAAGGGTACACTTTAAGCAGCATGTAAGCGACCGGCCTAGTTGTTTTGAACATAGCCGACGAGGGAACTTGTAGCATGTTTGTGGAAGATGTGAAAAGAAGAATACAAAAACGGGTAGCGATACAGGCCAGTATGATTTGCATGTATTCCGGTCTGAAGTGCAACGCGTACCACAGTGGCTTGAATATCCCATATCGCGTAATTGACAAATTAAGTATCCATCCAAGCAAAATTGCTCAAAAGATTAAACAAAAACTGTATCTGTCTATCCCTCAAAATTCAGATTCCCTTGTAACCATCCATACAACCTGATCTCGTACCTTTCCTGCCTCAACATAACCAACCCCCTTTAACTGGAGTACCTTGCACCGACCTCGACGCAGACTTGCAGGAACGTGCCCAGGCATGCCTCGGGCCTAGACATTTCAATGGTTTGTCGCGCGGTTTGCTCAAGCAGGTTTGCACTATCCGCCAGTTAGTTCAGATCTCAAATTGGCAAGGAAAAGCTGCAACCTACTCTGCTTGCCCGTAAACACTCTTCACTGAGACCCCGACGCCACCCAGGCTTCCGGGAAAGCCACGCACAACACTTTTATCAACGTCAAACCACACGAGGACCTTGCTTTTCGCTTGTGGGATCATGATGTTGGCGCTGACAGACATGAGAAAAGTAGAGGAATTGTATGTAATGAAGAGTGGGTGGTGGAACTCAATGTAACGAAGTTCAGCCCGGATGCGTTGCGCGTTAGACCAGAGAATGCCGGTTTGTTGAACGAACTGGAACCTCATTAGGATCGTTCTCGGTGCACCAATTCAATCCACTTACAGAAGCAAGATCCCAAGACTTATGTTTAATCATGTCCCCGACAGCACCCCTGAAAACTTCGAATAAACATCTAGATGGTGACTCGCCTCTAATGCCCGAACACTTTCGCTTGGACAATTTCATCCGTTCTGATAGGTACTCCAAAGTTGCAGAAGAGATGTCAGGGACATAGTTGGTGCAATTGATGGAAAGAAGAATTTCCGCATCATAGATGAGTTCCATACGTTCGGGAAGTATCTTAGTTGGACGCCACAGGTGAAAATGTTGCAAAGAAATGCTCTCCTCTGCGCCGATGATGAGCAGTCTAAAATCCATGAAGAATGATCTCACCCACCTTGCAGACGTATGGCGTCCGACCTTGTGAACTGATCGCATTGGCCCTTGGCATGCGCGATCGCCGTTTCATACTCGTGCTTCTTTGCATTCAACTCCTCCAACTTGCCTGTAAGAGTAGCTAGTTCATTCTTGAGGTCAGCAACTTCGGTGCTGAAGTTTGTAATTTGCGCGCTGCAAAATTGTCAATTTGAATTGCCTGCACTATGATTAAGTGAACGCACCTTTGCTCGGCTATAGCTTCTTTGTACGCAGCCAGCTCTGCTTGGTCACATGACTCAAATTCAATCACAGCTTTTCTCTCTTCGGCAAGCTTGGATTCAACTTCAGTCTTCCTTGCTCGGAGTTGAGGGAGAAGAATAACAGCTTGTTCTTCAAACGCCGTTAAACGTTTCTTGTCCTGCACTTTCATCAGACGCTCCTCTTATCTGAACGAACTTCGGCCCTACCTCTTTCATACCCGTTAACACTGTTTGGACATCTGGCTTAATAGTCTCGAGCAACTGCCACATCCAGTCGTACCACATCTCTTTCGCCTTTAAGTGGGTATTCGTCTTGAATGATTTGAAGGTCATTTCGAACAGCTGCTTATCTTCGTCCGACGCGGCAAGATATTCTTGAATTACAGGGGGACTGTCAATATCACATCGTGCAGAGACGGCAGCGAGCTCTTCATCGCCAGTCTGGATATCTTGAAAGAGTTTATTTGAGGCCCAAGTATACATGTTGAGGAAGATGCTGTTGACCTGCGCTTCTGTGTACTCGTGAAGAGCGAAGTCCCTCTCTGAGTTCGATCGTCAGTAGATGAATATCAACGCGCAATCGACATACCATTCGCATAGGACTGTCCCAAGATCTCCTTGGCAACATTACTTCTCTTCCGATTCAACCCAGACAGCCCTTCCATAAACTGCACACCAGCAATCTCCAAGAACGCCGCCAGAGATATGTCCTGAGGTTGCTCATGTATATGTCGCTGGAGCTCAGTAATATTATCTTCGTTTCGTTCCTCAGTCTCCTGTTGTGGAGGGGCCACAGGTCGCTGGGGCGGTAAAGAAAGACGCATCTCTGTGCCGAGGGACGATCGACGAGCGGATATAACAGTTGCGTGAGGAGGATCAGACGGAGGTGTGGTGCTCTGAACGACAAGGGCAGGAGGTTCTACTTCCTCTGATTTAGTAAAAGGTAAGATATGGTGGGGAGTACCAAACACTTCTTCCGCCGCTGCTTCGATTCTAGTCTTCTTCATACTTCCCTCCGTCTCTTGGATATCCTCCCTAACACGTTTCTTGCCTCCACTTGAGGTAACAGAGCCAAAGCTCAACCGCTTTGCCACCTCGGCAGCAGTCTGAATTCCGCTTTTCCTAGGTGTGGTTGACTTAACTGGACTTGGTGAAGGAGCAAAGACGTTACGTTTGGTCGTTGTAGACTTCTGTGCGGAAGAAACGGTTGGGCGAGCAAAAGATGGAGTGCCACTGATAGGCCGCGCGTTATTGCGGACACTAAGTCCTGGTGAGACAGGAGGTAAACTGATTATGCCGCCTGCTGAGGTAATCATATCCATACCCTCGTCTCCATCGGTTTGCGCAGGAAAAGCGATTTGATGACTATATGTAAAAGTCATAGTCTTGTCATCGCTCCTCGAGCCCATGGTATCCTCGCTTCCAGAACTGAATGAGACGTCTTGCCCAACAATGGCCCCATATACCTCTGTCTCTTCCATGGGATACTCAATCTCATGGTCCTCAGCTTGACCAGGCATCAAATTTGGGAGAGCTGGACCATCAGGGTTAGGGAACGAATAACCGATAGAGTTTCGGTTTCGAGTTGCTGTAGCTGGAGCTTCATGAGGTAAGAGACCTCCTACGGCGATGGTAAAGTCCATGGTCTTTTCCTCATCCTCGAGATGGGAATGTCCTTGGTCATTGTCGGACTCGTCTTCAGTGTCGGCGCCGGCATCTAGCTCAGAAGGTGCGGCGACGGTAGGAGCAATTGATGACCGTCGAACGATTCCACCATAGATTTGTTGAGTAATGTCCATGTCCTCCTCCTCCATTTCCATCAAATCCTCGCCTTCTGCACTTCCATCGTGGCTATACTCTTGTTGTGTCTCGTCTCGCTCGCTCGTGTCGAACCCACTCAACTCCTTATCATCTTCAATCTCCATCGATTCTTCGCCTTCAGCTTCCCCTTCTCCTTGGAAGATGCTCGGAGCAAATATGTTAGGCTTTGACACTGAGCCGATATCAAGAATTGATGAGCGACGGGAGTGATTCGACTTCACAGAAGGGGTTGAAGTTTCTGTAAAGGAGAAACCGAACGAGGCACGGGGATTTTTAGTAACTTGACGTTCAAACATACTGCAAGTTTTTACATACTTAGCACATACGAGGCGCGGCATATCCATAGAGTTACTTACCGAACATGAGCATTGGGGGCGAAACTGACTCGCCTTCCGCCCAGACTTTGTCTCGAGTTCCTAGAGGTCGGATCGGAGTCTACATTGCTCAGAGGCCCGAAAGCTACTGTATGAGCATATTGATGGGAAGCACTGTAGTCTAATGTCTCATCCTCCGTTTGGCGGGCAATATGTGGTGCCGAAAAAGATTTAAGGATGGATTTTCTGGGTTGCTTAGAACAAACATCTAACGTTAATGTCGACTCGATATTGATTGGTGTGCCAATCAAACTTACTACATTACGCCTTGGATTGCTTTTCATATTGAAAGCGCCAGCCCTGATAGATGCAGCATCCATGCTCTTGAGGGTTTCTCCATCCATGCTAGCGACAACTCTCTTCTTTCCCTTGTTTGTAACCGGAAGTGTGTAGTTGGCGTTGATGTTTGTATCGAACGCCGAGAGGGATTTACGAGACCGGGGTGAGCGAGCTGCTAAAGACATCCTTGTGGTCTGTTGAGGATGAATTACTCAAGAAAAGGAAGGTATGATGAAGAACTGTAATGTTAGAGCGAGATACAGTGTTTTGTCTTGTTTGTGTTTGTTTGGTTTGGTTTGGTTCGTACACCTGAAATTACAAAATAACATCACGTGACTGATTCTACTTACTGCCGTGTATGTCCTCGTTATCAAAGGCCCGCCTACGTACAAATAACAATGAACCTCCAATGAAAGTGCATGGGCAATAAGGCTGGAATACAACAAAATGGCAACGATCCCAGGCGGAGGTATTATAATGGACCCAATGCACTTTTATCGTGCAAGAAGGGATAAGGAGAGAAGAGGGTAGGTATCTCCCATGAGCTCCAATATGCTCGGTTAACTGCTGTCTCAGCGTCTTGAAGACATATAAGATTCTGGGATTCATATCTTCCGGTAAGTCATATTTCCTACGTGGGATAACCGATTACTTATATATGTGTAGGAACTTATGGAAGAGTCTACAAAGCAGTGCTCCTCCCACCACCCAAAACAGCCTCTGCCAAAAGCGCCTTGCCCAGCTCGACTCGAGCAGCCTTATCATTACCTAAAGACAAGTTACCATCGCCTAGCTTCACCGAAGACAGCGACCCTCTCAATAATCCCGAAATGTGTATGCGCCCAGGCGACCGTCCCGCCAAAAAGGGCGACGTCTTCGCGATAAAGAAGTTCAAGCCTGATAAGGAAGGCGATGTACTGACCTACGCCGGTATCAGTCAAAGTGGAGCGAGAGAAATTATGGTGTGTCGATTCAAGCGATCACCTTCTGCCGCTTACTTCTTCAGCTCAACCGTGAACTCCACCATCGCAATCTGGTATCGCTGCGTGAAGTCATATTAGAAGACAAGTCTATTTATATGGTTTTTGAGTATGCGGAACATGATTTTCTAGTGCGTCATCACACTTCACCTTTCAAGTCGTGCCTTCACTCATAATGCCTAGCAAATTATTCACTACCATTCTCAAACTGCACGAGCTTCTATCCCACCTTCCACACTTCGCCGCCTTCTTCACCAGCTTCTCTGCGGAGTGCACTTTCTTCACTCTAATTTTGTCCTCCACCGTGATCTCAAACCGGCTAACATTTTGGTTACCAGCCAAGGAGTTGTTAAGATAGGTGATCTCGGGCTGGCACGATTGTGGCATAAACCATTAGCGCAACAGGGTCTCTATGGTGGTGATAAGGTCGTGGTGACTATCTGGTACAGAGCGCCAGAGTTAATATTGGGAGCCAAGCACTACACTGCCGCTGTCGGTGGGTTCAAATTCAGCTGCATTCACAATGTTTGAATGACCTCTCATTTTTTCGGGTTTTCTTTTTACTGGATTGGATTAGATATATGGGCGGTAGGTTGTATCTATGCGGAGCTGCTCTCTCTTCGCCCTATCTTCAAAGGCGACGAGGCTAGAATGGACGGCAAGAAGTCTTTGCCATTCCAGCGCGACCAGATGGGCAAAATCTGTGAAGTTCTTGGTCCTGTCAAGCGTACGTCGTCCACATCTTGTGTCTATCCTCATTTTCAAAGCTAATATAGTTGATACTATTTAGCCGAACAATGGCCAGGTATAGTCCACATGCCTGAATACCGCACTTACCAAGCCACTGGTCCTTATCCCCACTCCAATCCTCTTGCACCATGGTATCATGCCCGCTCAAACTCGCCTGAAGGATACGATATTCTCATCAAGATGTTCGAATGGGACCCAGCTCGTAGGATAACGGCAAGGGATGCATTGAGGCATCCTTGGTTCCAGGAAGAAGGGGGAGTCGATACCAAGTAAGGCGATGGAGCTATGAACTGAACGCATGTCCGATGCTGAACTCGTCAATTTAGAAGTGTGTTCGAAGGCAGCTCGATCTCATATCCCACAAGAAGGGTGACGCATGAGGATAACGGTGATGCTAAGATGGGATCGTATGGCCTTTTTATGTCTTTGTGTCATGATTTATTCCGGACACTGATGCATGATTTCATAGTCTACCTCAATCGATGGCTGGAGGCAGGCTGCCATCAAGTAGCAATTTCAGGCCCGCAAGTGGCAATATTGCTCAACCGGCGGCTAGGAAGAAGGCGAGAATTTAACGCTCGACCGCCTTGGTTTTGAGTGCCACTCTTTTATGCAAATGTTGTAACGTTGTGTGCCCGGCGTAGCGAGGATATTGTCGATGTTGTTCAGTTATGTTCAGTTATTTTCTGAGCATTTGTCCCATTTCTCATCATGTATGATGTGTGAAACAGGTTATACATCAGATGATTATTATACGTCTATGCGTGATTCAGTGCTGTGGCGCATGCAGTAGCCAGAGCTTTTATGAGACAATGAAGTAGTGTTATAAAATGAAGATCCGATTTCTAGATTGTTTACTTGTGAAGTAGATACGGAAAATGAGGCAGAGGGAAATTTTAAATAATGCTCTCGCGAGGATTACAGGATAACTTCGATCCATTTAAAGCATCAAGCCCAAGCCAGCAGCGAGCGCGACCATACCCATACTCACATCCGCCTTCGCTGCACCACTGGACGCTGTACCAGCAGTGGATTCGTTGCTCGCAGGAGCATCGGCGACGCCGATGCTCAGGTTGTTGGCGACTAACCAGGGGGGAACACTGTTGATCACAGGCTCATATGTCGCAGGCTCGGTGGTGTTGTCGTCACCAGCCCAACACCAAGTGTCAAAGCACTTTTGACAGGTGGTGGATCGGTTCTCGGACGTGTACATGAAGGAACGGTCGGTAAGGGCACAAGCAAAACAAGTGGGCCAGGTGGGAACAGAGTGGTTGAGAGTGAGAGAGCGCATACCATTGAGCAACATTTCGTTGGCTTCATCATTCTCGTACGAAAGTTGGTACTGTTTCGATCATCAGTGGAAATTTTGGCCCTGTGGTATGAAGAGCTTACAGTAGACGTATTGGCAGCAAAGCTCCATGGGTAAGATGGTACGTAGATGATCAAAGGAGTGGTGGTATCGTTACAGCCAAAGAAAGTAGGCCTTGAGTTGTAACCACCATTGACGAAGCCGTTCATGCTAGGGACCTCGGGCATTAACACCCTTGTGTTCTCGTGCTCAGCTAAAACCTTGGCTCGCTCATAGGTAGTCCTCAAAGCAGTGCCGTTTGGCCAGATATAGTCGGTGTCGTAGGATGAGTCAAATGCCACAATTGCGTCAACGTCACGGGTGGGAACGAGCAACGGTTCGAGGGGAATGTTCTGGTTGGTTTCTCCGGCATCGACGAGGGTGATGTAAGTGAGGTTGTAGATGGGGTTCTCCCCCGAGTTGTAATTAGAGAAAGTATTGGGGATACGGGAAATATCGGCTTGGTCCTCTCCCAGATCGGCAAGGAAGGCAGTGATTAAGTTGGTAAGAAGACCGCTGTCTGTGCCGTTAAGCTCGAGAAAGGCACCATTGAAAAGAGTCGCAGAAGTTCCCATGACAAAGCTGGAAGATAACATGAGCTGGAATCTTTCTCTCGAGTACACTATGAACCAACTCACGACAATTGGTCAAAGCCCTTCCAACAGGTGCCATTAGGTGAACCATCGTCAACTGAAGTACCGAGATATTCAATAGGGGTGAAGGCACCAGGGCTTTTGTATTGGCTACCAAAAGCCCAGGAACCAAATTCGTATGGAGTAAACTCCCAGACAGTTGCGTTTTCAGCAATGACAAGCTCTCCTGCCTCTCGCCTTTTCCGGCTGTCAGCAAATGAAAATCATCGGTCGCATATTGACTTACTCAGCTGCAATAATGATGGGCATGGGCAAGCTTGCGTTTCCTAAGGCAGAGACGACAGAGGGAAGGCTAGAAAAAGTGAGATTAGGAGTGTTGGAGAGCTGGTAACGCTCGGGTAAAACATGAGAGCCAATGGCAAGACCCCAAACATCAGTAATTTGAATGGGGAAACCGAGATCTGATTTGGCGTTGGTTTCAGTGTAAAGTTCAGTGTAGAATGAAAGCTTGTCGTCATCAGGAAAGACGAGATTGGAATCGATGTTCCAGAGCTATCACGCAAGTCAGTAGATGAACACATACATCATGCCAGAAACCCACGTTTTCAAGAAGATTTGTGGGCAACTGACCCCCATTAGACATGAAAGTCCCGGTTGCCCAACTCCCACCGCTCAGACCAGCCCAGTAGCTTACGCCGTCAAGCCAACCACCAGTCTCGCTTTCGGACGCTTCCGTGCTCTCATTCATCATGCCCATGATACCACCCAACCCCGTACTGTGCCAATGATAAGTAATGAGCATATCTTTTGCAACATTAATCCACTCACAGCATTGCACGGTAACCACCGCCGGACAAGGCGACACCGATGTTAGGTGTCCGGGGAGGAGTTTCGAGCCCTCGGGCAGCCATCATCTGCTCGATTACAGGTTGGACAAGTTTCTCACGAGCCTCAATGTAGGCTCGTTCACCGGAACCTAAACCAGTCTAGCCGGGAATGATCATAAGTAATGTTCCACATTTTGGTGACGAGGATATTGCAACTTACAGTGGCATTTCTAATCCAAGTAACATTGGAGGGGCAATCGACTTGCCAGGGAGCATAGGATTTATCACCCAAACCTCTCTCCGCCTGAAGCTCAATCCGCGGAGTCTCGGGAGGAACAGCGAAAGCAATGGTGGCAAAAAGTGAGAATGCAAAAGTAGCCGTGGCGATTGACATTATTGAAGCTACCGAATGTTTAATGTAAGTGTGTTGAAAGGGATTTCAGTCCGAAAACCGGAAAAGCCAATAATGTACGTAGCAGTGACCGGATATGGATGTTAAAGGTGTATAGGTCGAGATAATGTTAAGATGGTTCCCACCAAGCACTTTATGCAAGATATAGCGATGGAAAGGGAAAAGAAAAAGGCTTCGACAGATGACGAATGGGTGAAAAGCAGTTTCGGATCTTCGAAATAAACGATGTCGTCGCCGCCGTAGAAGAGTAAACGGCCCCCGCCAGTCATAACGATATAAAACGTATAACCTATAACATTTTTCTTCTGCATCGGAGTAAAACGTAGCTGCTGTTCCTACCTCCTTTGCCCGAGCTCCTATTTCAGTTTCTGTCTTGCTTTTGCGCTCCACCATTACTGCTGCGTATATGTATGTACAGTACAGCTTTTGATTACGATTATGTATGTTTTTTTTTGCCTATGCATGATGATGTCTTTTCATTTTCCATCCCGCCGCAGCCCCTCCCATCATCACAGTTCTCATCGGGGGGGCGGCATTCGTGGGCTATGATCAAATTCCCGTCCCGCAAGTCAACAACAAATGGTAAAACGCACAGCACAAACAAAATGTCGTGCCTCGCCGGCCACCGACGACTATGACCGTCGGCCGCAAGCAGGGTGACTGAAGTACAAGCAATACAACGAATAAGACGGAGAACGGATTTTTACTTGTTGTACAGAGGCATTCATTTGACAGTGCACCTTTATACACTGCAGGAGCCCCCTCCGTCCTCATTTTTGAGGCATAAAATTCGTTCATTATACAGAAGTATTCGGGCTCCCATTCTCGTTTACGTAAACTTGAGAGTCGAAAGGTAAATTAGGCCGCCTTCGACGCACGTCTCTCTCTTTTGAGGTCTGACATTTGACGTACAAGCAGGGGGCGCGCAATTCCTGAGTGGGTGAACATCGACCCCCCCGCCCGCCGCCCCCCCCCCCCCCCCCCTTCTGACCTCTCGCCCGTCCACGCAAGCGCTCGCTTACCTTGATGACATCTACCTCTTCTCAAACGACGCGCAAGTCCTCAGCAAAACTACTCAATTCCTCGCCGACAAGCAGCACATCATCAAGCTCAATGAAAAGAAATGCAAGCTAATCAGCTTTGATGATATCAGGCAGGATGACTTCCAAGATGCTCGGGACGATGGCCGGAGGTAAGGAGAAACGGGCGGAGTTCCTGGAAGGTAGGATTCGAAAGGAATGGCAAAGGTGGGCAAGCTCAAGGATCTTCCACGTCAACACGCACTCCTTCTATTACGGTTCTGCGTTCAACAAAATCTACGACATCTACAGAGAAGCCTGCGCTTCGATGACCTTGTAGATCTATGGGAAAGGCTGGACACGATGCTGTGGGAGGAGGTGAAAAGGATGAAAGGATGAGGCAGAGAGAGGATACGGAGGAAGAGGAGGCTCTAGGGAGATCATTGAAAAAGTTACCTGCGCGACTGGGCGGACTAGGTCTACTTTCTTTCAAGGATGTAGCCCCCCTTGCCTGCCGCTCGGCTGCTGAGGCCTCAGACATTCTCCTAGATTCCTAGGCCTTCTTTCTTCGCCCGAGGAGCCTCCAACTCCGGTTCCCCAACGAGTCCGATGCGCTGAACTTTGGGAACCGCAACAGGAAGTCATTCTACAAAACCCCGGTGACACTGAGCGCAAGCGACTCACGGAGAATGCCTCCAGACTCGGCCGAATTTAGTTATCAGTCATTCCTTACTTCCAACCCCTGCGCTTATCCAACATTGAGATTGCCTCTGGTGTTCATGACCGTACCCTGGTCGGCTCCTCTATCCCCACCTGTCGCGTCTGTGGGTCGGATTCCCCTCTTGGTCATGATGAGCTATGCCGAGCACGCAACCCCTGGACTCAGCGCCGACACAATGCAATCAACCATGTCATCTACCAACACCTCAACCAAATCCAAGGTGCCACGGTCGAGTTTGAGCCGCACACGCTGTCAGGGCAAAGGAGAAACGACCTTCGGGTCAGAGGTTCCAGTGCACTAGCCTTCGCCGACTATGACCTCAAGGTTTACTCCCTCGGTGACCGCGACGCGCGAAGCACATTCCCCCCCTGCACCCCCAACAGCAAACTGGCCAACTTCTGCCTTGATCGGTGTATAAACTGGCTTGACAAAGTGGGACAGGTCGTTGCAAAGAATGCTCCGAAGGTCCTTTTGGCGTGTTCAATCCTATCTACTGGCGGGCTGGTTAGTAAGAGTACGGCTGATGAGTGGAAAGATTGGAGGGAGATGATGCCAGCAGATTCGTTTGAGAGGATGGAGAAGAGGATAAGTGTCGAGTTAGTTAAAGCGAGAGCTAGGACTCTTGTTTTATAGTCGAAGAGGCGTTAGCAGTTGAGGAGTGGAGGTTGAGTGATATTTACAGCGGTTATTTAGGTAGTGTTTAGTTCTGTTAGCATACGCGACGACCCAATAAGATAAACAACACAAATATGCAACCTCTATAACCCCCCCCCCCCCCCCCCCCCTTTTCCTGGCGGCAGTGAATGTGGGGGGTTGATGTCAAAATTTGGGTCTTGCGTGCCCCTTGCATACAAGCGAGTTTGTAGCGCATCCTCCACCACTACATATATAACAACGAACTACCTCTATATGCCGGTAATTGTCCCCAGGCCTCGCAACCCTGCAATAAAAGGTTTCAGATACATGACCTTAAAATAGGGTCTTGTCTATAGTTAGTTAGGGTACACGGTATGGGTATCTGCTACGGGCGTCACGCAAGAGCTGGACTGATGGCTGATGGAGCGACTTTAAAAGGACGAAAATTTCGGAGGCAAGGTAATGAGAAAGGACAGCACTATTGATTTCCTGAGAAGCTATGGAACTGCGAAAGCCTACCTCTTTATATATCATTCCCTCTCTTTCTTCTGCTTACTCATCGGGGTAAAGACGTCGCTTACGCAGGTCCATCTGCCGAATCGCCAGAGCATAGATTTCAATGCATAACGCGAACGTTCGTCACATATTACAAGACGACAGATACAGCCGCACTCAGCTCAAGAAGTCAAGGACCAAATGAGCCACCGTACATACGTAAAATGCATCATCATGATACGGCGCACTTCCATTCTCATATTAACAAAACACCCAAAGTTGAACGTAATTCCCAAAATTAACACGGTGCGATTGAATTATTTATCCGAAACCTCCGCGCAAGTCATTCGTTTGTGGGGCCCGCAAATTATAAAATATTGACATAATTTCTCTTCCTTTTCCGCAGGTATACTCTTACAACTGGAACGTAAAGGTTTTGACGCATTCTCTGTCACGAAGAGTCCATCCGCGCTTACACGCGAAGGCCTCGCATTTGCCGTCAGAACAAGTTACGGAACCTCGTAGTACACCAGGAAGGGCAGTGCAGCTGTTAAAAGCCAAAGACTGTCAGCCACCACTGTCTACAATGAGCAAGCAACTCCGAAACTCACTCAGCGCCCATGGGCTCGGAGGAATTACCATTGGCACTGTAATCACCGTAACGGCAGCCACTGCATGATTCAAGTTCCGTATTAGGGTCAATGCACTAATGTACAGTACATTGAAGTCAGCTCCTAATTCCTCTCATTGTCTTCAAACAGCCCGAGTGCTCACTTCCCAAGAGTTAGCCACCCCGTCAATGTTGCAGGCTCGCATACCGGTAGGGCAGTCCCAGTTCCTCTCCTTTATCACCTCAGACCTTTTCTGAGCAAGGATTCTCTCGTGAGCTCGTTTCCTCTTGGGAAAGGCGCTAGCAGCCGCCGCAACCGAATGGCTGTAAGCATAGAACTGGCCGAGACCGCATAAGGTAGGAGCACCAGAGACGATAGTCTCGTCACCGCAAACACAACCATAACGAGGAGTGAGGGTCGAAAGTCCCAAGAGGTAGGGGGTATAGTACGCCGCCCGGGTATCGGCACACATCTGGAAACAGGCTGGGGGAGACGAGACAGTGGTACCGAGAACACCGGTAACAGTGTTGACCAAGGCGGAAAGCAGACTAGATGAGGCATAGCAGCCGGTATAGGAGAAGGTGGAAGAAGTGTCAAAGACCTATCGAAATTTATATGAGTCATATACCTTTCTTTTGAGCTAATTAACTTACACCAGCTTGAAGGATAGGAAGGCAATTAGTGGTGAGGGAGGTGCTGGGGGCGACATAGTTGACAGGGCTAATGACGCTGGCTTCACTACCACAGTAGCAGTTGTTACCAATAAGAATGCCGCCGACATAATAGGCGTAAGGGTAGCTTCGCCCGGCACAGTACGTCTAATGCGAGTGTCAGCGCATTCGATCTAGGGATCATGCATTTAAACAACTCATTGAGCACACGCTATTTGAACTCTGTCGGGAGCTCACACTACCAACAGCGGTCACTGCGGTTGTAAGGACACAATCAAGCCAAGGTGAATTGGCGTAGATGACTGGGAGAGAGAGGAGAACGCCGAACAAGAAAGTCATAATGACCGAAAAAGAGTACATCGTGGAGATGTGACCTAAATGATAATGGTCAAAGGAAGGGGGTGGGGTTGGAAAGAATGAGTGCGGTGGGTAAGAGCTCAACTATGCCAATATTTACGGAAAGAAAGTGGACATCTACAATTAAAAATGAACCTGCTAATGCCGTTGAGGAAAGAGAAAGAATAACCCACAAGCACACTCTTTTATAGCTTCCAACAGCAATGGGGGCGACTTCAATTGTGCACATATCAGATGGGACTTTTTCCTTGTCCTTTCGGTGGAGACAACATACAGCTAAGCAATTGACGGATACCAGCAAATCGGATGTCTTAGTTTCTCCCTATCTTTTCCTGGCTTCTTCTCACTTCCTTTCGCCTTATGATAGTAATCGACATGGTCATTTATTGCTAGAAGACAATACAAATGAATAAAAGACTCGTCCTACACGCTCCTCAAGGAATTCCAACCCTAGCAGTTGTTTTTGATCTTCAGGTACATCTATGTCAAGGGTTCCTTGCCCTTTACTGGAGATTCTAACCAGAGCTTGAAGCCCAGACGGCTAAAAGTACAACGAGGGGCGAGGGACCAGGGACCACATGTGTTAAGGCGACCGTTCGCTCATCAAGTCATTTATTGTTCGGTCTGACTGCCTTGCTTCGAGAACGCAAGAGGGGCGGTTCGGTCAGGTCTTCGGTTTCTTGTCCAGGCATACTGTCCTTCGTCCTTCTTGACTGATCTTAGTACTACTATGGTATGGTTCCTAAAATTAGGTGCAGCGAGTCCGACGACGAAGGATTCAGCCGGTGAATGACTAATGATAGATGATGGGTTGCCCATTGCATTTTTCATTTCTCATTATTGTTCATTCAGGTCCACTTTTTGTCCCTTGCTCTCCTTCTTCACTCCCCTCGCCACTAGATTTTTGTCGCAGGTGCCTGTTGCGGGTGTCATTTCATATAATCGACTATCTCCTATACGATGCCTATCGTCCAATCGTCTGTCCACTGTTTATTTCCTTTTCCATTTCTTATATGCAGCTGCTTTTCTCGCTTTTAAGGACCTATGACTTTACACAGCTACAGCTTTGCTTACTGTTCATGGCGTTTAAGAGTACAGATACGGATGGCTTCATGCTGGAGGCCATTATTATAACCCCTTCCTTCTCATGTCTCAGGCCAGGAGTCATTTATTTTTGGTATTTTATCTGCAGTGCATGATGGAGCTTTGCCCAACAAGATGCTACTGCATTCCGCTTCTTTTGACCACAAGATGATTCGGCAGGGGAATTTGCAGTCTAGATTTGACTGACTTCATTGCGGTTTCCTCTTGCACCCGAAAATTTCGGCATGGAAGCGATACTTGCATCGTGACTCTTTATTCGGATCCGAAACCCGCAAACTATTATGATTATCGATCATCATCAGTTTGTCTTGTACCTGCCACCAAGAACAAGACAAAAAGGGTGCAGTAAGTAAGCAGTAATTAGTAGATGCGTACAATCCATGATGGTAATCGGTAGTCGATCTCCTATAATTCCCCTGTATCTGATATCTCACACATGCACCCTGATCGTTAGGCGGCTGCGAGCTCGGAGATATATAGAAAATGCCGTGCTGAAACTTTCGCAATTAAAAAAGAGATGAAGTGCCGAAATACGGAAGAAGAGGAACAAGGAACCAAAAAGACAGTTATCGCCGTATCTTCTTTTGCAGATCTTAATTAGACTTTTAAACATACTTTAATATGTAAGTACGTAAGACTTTGGATGTTTGATAGATGATCAGCAATTTACCAGTTAATTATTTATCCGAGTGAATATAATTGCTCATGTGCAGTGCGCACGGCACATAGCACATGGTATGTGGTAGGTGGCAAACGTATATTGGATATGGCATACAACATGAGGACAAGAAATGGGTGCAATCTTCAGCCAGCTTATAGGTAATATCGTACAACAAACAAAAGCAAAGCCGTAAAAGCCAACACGCAGGCAGTCTGTACTTGTTGTGTTGTTATGCGGTGCGGAGTGCAGAGTTATGGAATCAGGAACCAGGAACGAGAAACAAGGTGAAGTAAAGTTAAGACATACTGTACGTAAGCACTTCAGATGCAGCCCTACAGGAGGGATTATTGGAGACATTTTGTTATACAGCAAAGGAACTGCAATGTCCTTTCAACAAATTTCTGATGTCTTCTCGGCGCCAGGGGTTGCATCATTGCGCATATAATCAAGTAATTACGAGAAATGAAATCAACTAAAATGTAAAAGAAAAGAGTGACGGGGCATGAGACTGTAACTAGACACGAGTAAAGAATCGTCCTTATACGCTGCGTTCAGAAAATTTGTTCGGCCATGATGCTTGATAGGGCATAAAATGATTGTCTAAAGGTCAGATACTAGTGCAACTGTATGATAAAATGTATAATAAGAAATGAGAACCGAGAAGATACGAGATCGGAAAAGGAAAAAAGAAGTTAAAACGTCCCACAAGTATTGTCCTTCGAACGATAATGTTAGTTGGTAGTCGTGAAGGGTCGTTTTAAGAGTTCGTAGCTGGATAGGGGGCGGAAAAAAGAAAGTGAATTATTTGATCTGTATTTATCTAATGTTAACAGGGTGATACCTTTGCTCGCCCCTTGTGGCTTGTGGACCAGCGGGTGCTCCAGGTGCCTGATACACATGGCCTTGTCCATTTCCGTCATCGCTCATATCATCTCTGTACGGGCTAGCAGTCCGCCCGACACCAGGACCACCAGCAGCGTAGGAGAAGGAGGAAGAGTTGCGCATGGGCGTGCGAGACGCAAGATCCGACGTGGCGATAGTATTTATGGATTGGTTCCGAGAATGGTTTCCAATGAAAGCAGGTGTAGGAGAAGCATAGGAACCGTGAGAGTCGAAATCAGCCATAGGGTAGGTAGGCCCAGGCTCCTTGTAAGCTGTAACAAATATCAGTATATCGGCATGACAATTTCGTGAAAGCCAACTGACCACCTCCAGCATCCGGGTTCCATCCTTCTTGTCTGTCACCGTACCATCCCTTTTCGTCCTCCTTCCGGTTCTTCTTCCTCATCAAGAAGAATAACAACAAACCTGCGAGAACAGCAGCGGCGCCAACACCGACACCGACTCCAATACCGATTTTAGCACCTGAACTCAAGGTACTACCAGACTCTGCATTGTTCTGATTTATGTTGGTGACAGCAGTGTCGGTGGCGTCGCCCACAGCAGCCGTCGTTGCTTCAGTCGAGGTGGTAGCAGTTGCTACAGTCGCGGACGAGCTGGTAACAGGCTCGACATACCAATGCTTCTTCTTGATGATATCAGCACCTTTTTCGGCAATACCATACGTAGTGGCCATCAAGTGTGCGGAGAGCTGCAAGGGAGCAACAGAAGTGTCAATGACTCGCAAGTTACTGGTACCATAGACAGTAAGAGTGGTGTCAACAACACCACCGCTATTCTTAGGAAGCATAGAACAAGTACCAAGGGGATGGTACTCGGTTCCGCACTTCTGCTTCGTGTAGGTAGCAAGAGAGTCGCCAGTGACGGTGGATCCGGGAGCGGTCTCGGTGATCATAACTTCAGACAAAGGACTCGCAGCAGCCAAACGCCTAGCGAATTCAGAGCCATAGCCCATGATATCAATATCGTAACCTACACCAAAATAGTCTGGATTGATGTTCGGCTGGGTGAAAGGGTCGGTGGAGTTAATCAAAATGGTACCTCGAGAGAACGGGTGCTGCAAAGCGACCTGGATACCCAATTCATTGCCACCATTCCCAAGCAGGGTAAGAACAATTTCGAGCTGACCAATGTCCTCAGTAAGCCACTCTTGCTGAATCTGATACTGTGATTTGAGACCCGTAGCAACAGAGTCCGGAAGATCGAGCCAGGAAGTGATGTTGGTGACCATGGAGTCAATAGCAGAGGATACTGCCGAGGCATAGGACGATGCTGATGAGCTTGACTGCATGATATCCGACATGGAGGGGTCTAAATGCATGTCAATTATATCAATGAAACAAAATGGTTTTTTTTTTACTCACATCCAACGGCTTCATTGACGTAAGTCCACATGCCGGTGAAATTTGACTTGTATTGAGCCAATTGCTCGCTCTGAAGTGTGCTGGAAGCACTCAGATTGCTCCATGTAAGGGTACCTTGACTGGGCTATCGGTCAGCATCGGCCCCACGAGAAAAATCTGAACCCAGCTGTGTATTACTGGGCCGGTCGCAGCCAAGACAGTAGGACAAAGGATGGCAAAAAGCAATGCAACTGAAACTTACGGAGTGGACCAATACATAGAGTAAGAAACGTGGTCCTGAAGGTTATAACCGACGGGCAGGTCAATTTTAGTATCGATGCCCAGGTTGGACAGGAGATGATTGGGCCCAATACCTGAGAGCTGAAGAATCTGAGGAGAGCCAACAGTTCCACCGCTGAGTTTGAGTCAGCTTCGATGCTCATACTGTAACAAATTAACGTACGCCAAAAGCACTTCCTTATTGGCCTGAACTGAATAGCTGGCCGAATTAGCGTTCGCTTGGAAAGTAACACCACTGGCGATGATGTTTCCACTCGCGTCTGTGCTTCCATTGAATATGACGCTTGTGACCTGTTGCTCAGTCAAAATTACAAGGTTGGACCTTGGGGGAAGAGGATCGATGTAACCGGACTTGGAATCGGATCGCGTCTGATTTTGCATGTTGATTGTGGAAGTAGAAATCATGGCACCGTGTGTTGAGCCACCTGCGAGATCTTTTCCAGAGAGCCCAAGAGTTTCCCAGGTAGGAATCCACTTAGCCACCTCATCGAAAATATATTCGGAAAAACCGATTTGAATGGGTCCATTGTCGCCGTGGGCAGATGCGTTAACGACGATGCCAAATTTTTCCTGAAAATCTTCAGAAGGAGCGGTGAGATTCTCGGCCTAAAAATACATGAGTCAGGCATTAAAAATAGCTAGAAACTTGACTAGGAGCTACATACCTTCTTGATGTACCTGTTGATTTCTTCCCAATTCCATGTCTCGTTGCCATTAGGATTTAAAGCTATTTCCATTAGCTTCTGTGCCAATTTGAACAACTACGTAGCTACTTACTAGCCCAAGCATCATACTCGATAGAACTTGCTCTTCCCCAAAATAAACCGTTAATGGCACCTGAACCACCCAAACCTTTTCCTCTGGGCCAATACTTCGTGAGGCTGAGAGCATCTGTCTGTGGAACAGTGTTGTATGCCCAGTCATACGCAGTACCCGTGAGAGAGTTGAGGTAGGAGTAGCCTAAGCCATCATGTATTAGCATGATGATGGGGACTAAAAAATGCAGCCAATACAGCTTACCAGGGATATTAATTTGATCCTCGTAGTTAGAGCCGTCTCCACCGGCTTCGATACATAAGACGGTCACATTACTCCATTCACTCAATCTTGCTGCGAGAGTCAAACCAGCAACACCACCACCAGCAATCACAAAGTCGAATGATTCACCATTGATAGAGGACGCGTCTGAGGTAATGGATCGCTTTAGGGAACGGCGATATGGATGGTGAAGATTATGGGGAAGGCCCCCTGGTCGAGTGTCAGCAGACACCTGAGGAAGCGCCAGGGAGAGCAAGGGGAGCAATGCGAGAGGCGCGAGCATGATTAACGGCCGGATACGCAATGTTGAACGCTTTTACGGCTGAAGTAATTGATGTAAGTTGGAACTGATTCTGATTGCCTGGTTGTAACTCTTGACAGATGGCGTCCAGTATTGGGCGTCTTAACAGAGATTGACAGTGACAGCAAAGACAAAAGAGACGGTGCGAAAGGGATCGGAAGGAGGGAGAACGGAGAGCGACATGCGCGTATACGTCGCTGCTTATTGACGTATTTGAGCGTATGCTCTTGTTGCGGTGATGATGTGAAGAAGAAATGAAATGAAAGAAAAGTGGGAACGCGAACAGCGATGGCTCAAACGGCAGCCAGTGATGCGTATGATATTATTATTAAATTCCCATTTTACTTCACAGGGGGATGAGTATCACCCTCAGTCCATTCATGTCCTGATTACTGCAATGCTGTGCTTGATGGTTTGCGGTTGGTTATATTGCCCGTGCACCTGCAGTCGCTCAAAATGTCTCTGAACCAACGGAATATGCACTAATCGGACCGGATCATACCGTGCCGAGCGTGTTGTTTCATTCTTCCTCTCTCTTTTCCTTCCTTCCTTTGCCTCAGATCGCTCTTTTCTTCCAAGCCAAGACCTTTTTTACCTTACAAAGCCCCCTTTCTCTTTTTCTCTCCTCTTTTGCTATCCATTGATCAGTAAAGCGGATTCACCCGCCAGCATGTTTCCTTTATTTCCCAGGGTCCACGTCCGGGATCCTGAGCCCCCCGCGTGCGTATCCTTCCGAAATCTGTTGATTTCCCTGAGATACGGTGTTTTGCTGCTAAAACTCAAACGCGTCTTATTTTCATGTTACTAATACTTTTAGGCAGCGCAACCCACAGCCTCCACGTATCAGGCAGTAAATCGCTATATATACAAAAGGGCTCTATAGATAGCAAGACACAACTCGGCATCCTTGAAGTGTTTATGTATTATGTTAAATGACAGCATTCGACCGCATCAACCATTTCCCACCATAGCCTTAATGACCAGCGGTAACTGAAGAAAGGACAGAGACCAAGAAGGCAGGCACGCTAATCATTCCAAGACTTAAACTTATTGCATAAGCCAAGTCACCGCATAATATCGCGTCGTGCGTCGTCCTTATTCTCTTGTCCGAATAGCGAAGCTTGTTTTCATGCAGAAAGAAGACGCCGCGAGTATGCCAGCTTCATCGCCTCTGGCAGCCGTGAACGACCAAAGCAGCATTTAATTCAAAGTCAAACATTGAAAGAACCCTGACAAACATCATCATCCATCGTCACCATTCTTCTCTCCTTCATAAAAGCGAAGAAAACTTCGTTCGGAAACACATTCCTCCATTCTGTCAAAAGTCGGGGCAAGCGTACAGCCGCAAACCGGAATTGCTTCCGGGTCTATTCTAGGTTGATGTACTTCCTTCGTTGATCTTTATTCCTCTATACGTCGCTACATACTATATTTAATCAATCAACGCACCCTTCCTCCTCCCCAACTCCGACTCCTCCATCTTATACATTGCAGGTCTTCCATCGTTCCTTCCTCCGAAGCCGCCGGTGGCACCAAGTACGCCAGCTCCAGGACCATTTTGGCGTCGACGATCGAACAGGGGCACAATGGCTGCGAACGACATCCCTCGACCGCGGACCGGAGAGCGGTGACCCGGTCCAGAGTAAGAGAGAATTTCTAGAGGAGGGTTCAAACGCGGCCAGGAGACGTATGATGTACCCTAAGAGTGACAAATGGCGGTCAACGGCCAAAGTCAATATATGAAAGAAGAAAATAACTTACATTGCCCCAAATATAACTTCCTGAGAAGAATGCAAGGAAGAACCAAAGGACGAGGAAGGAATATATGGACATCTCCGAGGTTCGTGGCAATGTGAGAGCTGCGGTGATCATTGTGAGAGCAAACGCCAGTATGTACGGCATCTTCTCGGGTCAACATTAGTCGGACAAACCATGGACTTACCGAGCGCATGATAAGAGGTCTTGTATCAGTCAATGGAGGAATGCCACCCCTTTGGGCTACCCATGCTCCAGTTAGAATATCAAAACCATCCTGTTCTCCGGTCAGATGTCTCTCTCAGCTCACAACAGTAGGGACTAACCTGACGATCGCCATCGAAGAAGTTATTCCTAAAGTATCTCATCACGCTTTTGTAACCATCTTCCAAGAGACCCTCCTTGGATCGTTTACCGGTACGAGTAAAGTCGGATTTGAGAGCACCAGTTCCTGCATAAGCTCGGGAGACGGTGTCACCATGATCGGCCCACACTATTTTCTCAAGTTAGTCTAATTTCTAGTCAAAATGAAAAGCACGTACCATTCCGGAACATAATCATAAACTCTTCGTGATCCTCCACACCTTCCTTCACGCTCAGGATCCCGACCTTCCTTAATTGCCGGTTCAAAACCCATCTAGCCAGAGCCGCTTGTGCGACATTGGTCCTGTCTAGACAATCCATACAGTTGGTTCTGACGACGCCCGTTTGCTTAGTAAGTACCTGGGTGTCTGCAGAGTTTGGTTGCAAGAGAGCATAGGTTGACGAGTCGGGGTTGACAGAATGGTACCAGCTCATATCCTCAAGTGCTGTCGCAAGCTTCTCGACCAAAAGGGAAATTCGGTCAAACCTTAGACCTTTGCATTCGTGGTGAAAGTCAAAGTAGAGGTAGTGAGCCTTCTCCTGAATGGACGGGTCGGATGAGGCGACAAGGGACATGTAGCGCTCAAAAGCTTCCTTGACAGGTTGTTCGTGTCCCTTTTGATTTACAAGATTCACAAGATATGTATGGCCATAGGTCTTAATCATACTGTTGAGATGTGCTTTGAGAGCTTGAGGCTAATTCATTGTCAGGACATGTCATGCCTTTCAATACAATTCACTCACCGTCTCAGTGTAATCCATAATTTGCAAATCGGGCTTGTACCTCAAGTTGTTGACCTCGGCCCAGAATAGCGGAACACTCCCTCTTGTCTGCACAAAGCTCAGCCTTTCCCTACCGTCTACCCTTCCCCTTCCGTAGGCTTCTCCGTTCTCCGGGATAGGGTCATACATAACAATTTGCTCAGTCTCGTTGAAATTGGCGACGTGGCCAGAGGGGTTGATGCCTCGCGTGAAGTATCTGGTACCAGCTCGGTAACGAGATCGCCGAGAGATGAGTAGGAAAAGGAGATCCCGAGAGTTAAGAGTCGATGACCGAAGCTCAATAGAGCCGTACATTATAGGAAGGATAAATCGGCTCAGATCTGCCTCACCGCTCTCGGTCACGTCAATCATCTTGTCCATGAGAAACCTGTTCCAAAAGAAACGTTCATCTGCCCGTCTCCAGGCGGGCCATTGTTCTCCGGACTGTGAGAGCTTCAAATCGATTTCTTGTTGCCTCTGCAAAGAATTGGTAAGGTCCCAACCATACGAGAACCAGAGTTTACTGGATTTGAGACCCTGCTCAACAAGAGAGATGAGTTCCTTCTCCACAGGATGTTCAAGAATGGCGGAGGAAGTAGACAGAGGGGAAATAGGAAGAAGTCGATAATCATTCGCAAGATAGATAGGGTGAGAAAGAAGGCGACATGAAGGAGAGCGGGAAGTGACAATAAGAAGAAAATCGGCTATTAGAAAGCACAAAATCAGCAGGGGGCAATTGTGTCTGAGGAGCAACAAAACTTACTAGTAGCAAGGCTGAGAATGCCAATAATACCGTAGCAAGTAATAACCTTTTCCTTTCCAAATGGTATATGAGAAGCCGCTGTTATGTTCTGTCGCATCAGTGATATTCTGCTCCACGCATTGCAAGGGTTGTCACTCACTACTCAAGCTAATCTGGCCAGTCTGACGGTCCACAACCATACTCTCCCTTACATTCTTTTCATCAACGAATATAGTTCCATCGATTCCCACATGGCCAGCACTGGAGGAAGCAGGCTCGAAAATGTAAGCCGTAGGAGAGACGTAGAGGTTTAAGGTTTCGTGAAGCTAAGTCTTGTTAGCGGCAGCCAGTTCACTTCGCGAAGGTCACATACAGGTAGAGCATTAAACGCCATACTGGACAAACCTCTCGGTGAAATCTGCTCAATGGTAGACCTAATGTGACACACACAATTGCCGATAGATAATATTGACGGTCAGCAATAAATCATCAACGGAGGAAAGGTCAATCCGTAGCGTCGTATCGACTAGAACATCCTCGGTATAAATGGTCGTGGCCACTGACGGTGGGCAATAGCGACGACGACAACGACGGCGATGGCCGCGGCATGATGCTGATGAGTGTCGTGGTGTTGGTGACCTTGTTAATTATTAAGCTTCGCATCTCTTTTTCTTCTTCCTTCTTACTTTATCATTATTACAGGTGGCATTCTAATAATTATTACATAATTTCGGTTACGCGTACTCGACGCGATCTTTCAAATCAATTTCGCAGACGACACAACAGTCATTTATCCGTCCATCTAAATTCTTTCCATTATCGTCAAAAACTCACTTCATCGATTTCCCCATTCACCCAACAGAACAGAAGATGCTGGAAGCACGTGTAAAACAGGCTGTAGTTCTCAAGAAACTCTTAGATGGTAGGCCTATTTCCGATTCAATTGCAGACCTAGGGCCCACAGCCTACGCGTCTGTAGTGCAAGATATCTTCGCATCGTTATCGCCGACAACACTATGATGAACGTGATGCTGACAATATGCTGTAGCTATCAAGGAACTTGTTTCTGATGGTAATCTCGACTGTACTGAGGAAGGTATCGTGAGTACCTTTCAAGGGCGCGCGTTGCGCCCATCGACGCGTTGGTTGTAATAAGTCTGACAGACTCTTGATAGTCTCTTCAAGCCATGGACAATTCCCATATTGCTTTGGTCGCCCTAAAGCTTGAAGCTTCTGAATTTGATGAATATAGATGCGACCGAAACATGCCACTCGGTGTTAATGTAAGTCTCATTCATACCTCAACTGATAACTTAATGGCGTTAACGCACATCGTAGCTTGCCTCATTGACCAAAATTCTCAAATGTGCTAAAGACACGGATGTTGTCACACTTAAGGCTTCTGACGACGCCGATGCACTTAACCTTATATTTGAATCTCCTAGTAAGCTGTTCCACACTTCCATCAGATCAAGGGCTAAAGCGACTTGACGCGTAGAGGAGGATCGTGTAGGCGAGTACGAAATGAAACTAATGGACATCGACCAAGAACATCTTGGCATCCCTGACACCCAATATGATGCCACCGTTTCCATGTCCTCTGCTGAATTTGCTCGCATCTGCCGTGATCTCGCTGTCCTCGGCGAGTCAGTCAAAATCGAATGCTCCAAGGAGGGCGTCACCTTCTCCGCTGACGGTGAAGTTGGGAAGGGTTCTGTCCTTCTCCGTCAAAACGCCGGTCAGGACAGAAGCAGAGTCAAGGATGAGGATGAGGTGGATGAGGATGAAAAATTGGATATCAAGCCCAAAACAAAGCGGGAAGCCAGACGGGACCCTGACGAGGATGACGAGGACGGCCAGAGGTCAGACGTTGACGTGAAGCCGGATATCGAAGGCGGTCAGTTAAAATTTCCTTCACATATACACGTGACTAACCTATCGTGTAGAGGATGAACTTCAGGATGAAGAAGAGCAAGAAGAGGGGGAGGAGCGGCCCAAGAAGCGAAAGGCGGGTGGCAAGAAGGACAAGGTGAGCTTACTGAGTAGTAGTCACTCCAGCTTTTGACGCAGACACAGGCCAATAAGCGAGCCAAGAAGGAGGATGTCGAGGAACCTGGAGTATCTATCATCCTTGAACGACAAGTTTCACTCACATTTTCTTTAAAATACCTCACCAACTTTGCCAAATCCGCTCCTCTTGCAAGAGAAGTCACTTTGCATATGAGTAACGATGTACCTCTTCTGGTGCAGTTTGAATTTGAACAGGGAACATTGCAATTCTTTTTGGCGCCTAAGGTAAGTGATCACTTGACTGACGCAGCAAAAGCTAACGGGAAAATTAGATTGCGGACGAGTAAGATTGTTTGTGGTAGTCCCTCTTGGTATAAACATTGTGTACAGATTTAGTATCCCTCATGCAAACAGATAAGATATATCGCGAACAACTTGTTTGGGATGATACCACTGAATTATCACAGATACCTTTCAAAAGACTTTTGATAACGATCAATGCGCCCGGATTCATCGCGAAAATACCCCTCTTCATCCCTTTATTTCTCTTCGTCGCCGACGGCGGCAATGACCGCCAACAATGCCGTGGCGTTCATAAATGATCACCTTCAGCAGTCTAAATGAATAAATGAGCATCTAGTATTACACGAACTCGGAGTTCTCAAAAACTGTATCAACTCTTCTTCGTTTTCCACTTCCGAATCAACCACTTCAACTACACTGCCGTACTGCAAGCCGTAAAGGATGAGGCCTGTACTATCGCTCTCTTGCAGGTCTGCCCAGCGCTTCCCTGTGGTCAGCTGCATTAGGACTTACGCTTCTAATCCCAAACCTGCGGTCCCTTCTGCTTCAATTACATCAGGAGGCCCACAAGCACCCTTAGAATACTGCTCTTCCCTTGTACAAAAAATGGACCCTGAGGCTTGGCTGTGCTCTTATTTTTGGCCCAGAAGAGAAAAGGCATGGTGGCTCGCCTGGCGAGCTTTCAATGTGAGCTATCTCTCCTTCTGCTAGACGCTTTTTGAGAAGATTTTGAACCAACCGATGGGTTCTTAGCTGGAGTTGCATTCAATAAGCGCCAATGTTAGTCAGCCCGCATTAGCATCCATTAGATTTCAATTCTGGCGAGACGCCCTCAAGGGTATCTTCGCCGCAAATCCTCAGAACCAAAACGTTCCTCAACACCCCGTTGCTGTGTTACTAGCCGACATGAAGAGGCATAGGCCTGTGCAGAAATATTACCTCAGCCAATTGATTGATGTCAGGGCAAGTTTTCCAATTACTACAGTCCGTGACTTCGCTAAATTAACCATGCAGGCCAAAGCTCTTTCTCTTCCACCAGCAGCGGTTTCTCTCGAATCTCATCTATCACTTAACTCCCCTCTTTCAACTTCTCTTCTGTTGGGCCCTTTGCCGATCCTTCTTTCTCCAACTCATGCTTCATCAGCCCATATCTCACACACTCTTTCTCACGTTTCTACCCTCTTGACTGTTGTGTCGCTCCTCCGCAATCTCCCTATTTTGATTTCTCAAAAGAGGCAAATCAGTATCCCTGCTGATATTTGTGAGAAGTACGGTATTGTCGAGGAGGAACTGTTCAGAAAAGGGGCAGAGGCTAAAGGATTTAGGGATGCTTGCTGGGAGATTGGTACTCGAGGGATGGATGAATTGATCACCGCGAGAAGGGACTTGAAGGAGACTGGTGGCAAGGTTGTGCCGAGCAGCGTTATGCCTATATTTCTCTCAGCAGTGCGTACTTTAACAATCAGAACACTATCCATGGCTAATGGTATTCGTCCAGGTAGCGCCAGAAAATTACCTCAAGCGTCTCGAAAAGTATGACTTTGATGTATTCCATCCCGATATTCAAAAGCATGACTGGACACTCGCACCCAAGATCTGGTACAAATATCAAATCGGAAAGCTTTAGCTTACTTCCGACCTGCGGAAAAACCTCTCAATTCATTCTATAAGTATATGCATCGCATTTTATTTCCGATAATGCTACACTGTGAGGGTATCATTTCGGCTTTCATCATTTCAACATCTCCATAACCGATGAATTGAGAAGGTACTTGAATGCATGCATTCGTCATCGGCCAACATCGAAGGTCGGTGGTTGGGAAGAGATAACGATGAAGGAACAACATGACCGGCCGTTAGTATTGATAATGGGACCATATTAGCTTGATTCCACATCGGCACATCGTCTCCTTGCATTATATCATCTTGGACTCTCAAATCCTTTTTTTTTTCTTATCGTGGCACCACGTTTGGGCCAATGTACAACCTACATCCTACATCTCGTCCATTTCGTCGTCTTCGGCAACAGGCTATTCGGAGGCGTTCATCATTGTTTTGAGTTGGATTGAGGACGTATCGGACAGTTTTGGGATCACTGGGTTCAAAAATCTTGAATTGCATGGTCTGCCTGCACAGTATGAATATTTTGATTAATGAGATCAAAGAGACTCACCATCTGTTGTTTAATGGCCTTGACATGATAATTTAAATTGGTTCTTTTTCAGTCTCAAGTAACATCTCTCCGCGACACAATTGATATCCCGGATTAGAAGGATTAGGAAGATTGACTGGATATTTTGAGCTTCTGAATTCGCTTGGTTATTAGTAGGGATAAATTTGCTATTAAACATGAGATTAGAAAGATTTAGCGTTATTCCCCTGGGAAGGAGAGTTTAAAGAAGACCATACCACTGCACTCTGTGAAGAACCCAGCTATAAAGTCCTAGTCTCCTTCTGGTATATCAACAGCGTGCGAGATTCTACATAATTTGACTGGTTCGCGAAAATTCCAGCGGCTACATATTTGCCGAGTCGGAGAGATAAAGGAGCCAATCTGTTCTATATGTATTCTTGGCATGAATCGAGCAAGAATATCGTCACGTTGTCAGATTTCAGATGATAGTCATATTTTGGGATTAGTTCAAGGAGGGTAATGTGAGACCCTTATGTTCCAGGTGTACTTTGTGATCATTTGAGATTGTACGACTTCAAATCAACGATGGTGGTGATATAAGCAAATTGACGATGGGAGAGGATGGTGGAGCTTTTAATGTGAAGAACTGAAATTCCGCCATAGTAGCTTTATAGTTTGATGGACCATTCCTGATCTTTCTTCACTCCGGACGTCAGTCGCATTAGCTTCTCGGACCAGATCGGATTGAAGCGATGTCGTTATAAGAGTATAAATGGAAGCTTTGTAACAAAATTGAGCTTGACGAAAGGGTTAAGCTAGGGTACACCGGCTACTCGAGTTTGGTAACCAAATATGATAATCCCTTCATCATTCGGCGAATGACAGAATGAGCGAGGAAAGACCATAGTCATGTTTCATGAATAACCTGAATTAGAAGAAAGCGCCAATTGCTGCTAGACAGATGCTTCCCGCTTGCAGTCTAATTCCACTCTCCTCTATGCCTAGAACGCTGGTCTCTGCCACTTTACACGGCTTTGTTCATTTTAACAAGTTTAATTCCTCTTGGGCTTCTTGTTGACTTCTTCAGGCTTGACAGGATGCAACATAACCTTAGTAATGTTCTGTCCTGCAGGTGGGACACCGCTGTGGCCCTTGGACCAATCATATGACATGGCGCTTGAAGTTACTGGTCAGTGATCGAATGAGACAACAGCCGGAGCATGACTCACTAGGCGATGATTTCTTGGGTTCGGTTAAAGGAAGTAGAAACAATGGGAGTACCAAATCTTGGTGGTCGAACATCTGTGTCTCCGTTGTTCAAATCCTTGCAGGAGAAAGCTAGTAGGTTCATCAGCTCCACATACACATAGTAAGACACCGAAGACTCCGAAGAGCTCACTCTTAAGTTTTGTTCGAGAGATACCGTCCCAGAATGTCAAACTACCGTCGCTGCCACCAGAGCAGAAAGTTCCTTGTACCTTGTGGAAAGTGAGAGAGTTGATAGCGAAAACATTCTGGGAGCCGCTGACAGCGGGAGTTCGCGGCATGCTACCGGTAGGAATGTCGTATCGATGACATTTGAAAGAGAAATTTCGCCTGTGGATATGATTAATTCGTTGCAGTGACTATCCTTATCCACTATCGACGTACTTGTCATCCTCCCCTGGGTATCTTTACATACAAGAAGATCAGCTTTTCTCCTGAATATACAACAAAAATCACTCACTGGATAGCTACTCGTCCCTCAATACTTCCAACAGCGAATGCATCTCCGGTAGGAAAACAGCTGACAACTCGTGTTTGCCATTTCAACGGTGATTCAATACTCTGGATTCTGAAATCAGCTCTTTCAATCAACTATATGTCAGTATGCTAACAGACCTTGAAGATGGCGGTAGGGCTTGAAAGGTTGATGACATGCAGTTGACGGTCCCCCGTAGCACAGACCAACAGTTGTTGAGCAACGCTCATCGAATAGGCCCTATCGGAGAGGTCGATAGTTGCAATAGGGTTGGGTGATCTCAAGTCCCAGTACTGAGATAGGTCACCAACATGTTTAAAAACGGAGAATTAGCGTCTCTCACCTTGAGCTTCTTATCCCAGCCCGCTGTAATCAGAACCTGTCCGCTCCCCGGCACTTCGGCAAATTCAACACACTTTATGGGTGCATCATGTTGAGCTACTTGCTGTGCCTGCTGTGTTTGGACGTTGTACATTTGGGCAGCGTTATCGCATCCGGAGGAAAAGACATATTGGCCGTCCTGATCAAAGACATCAGTCAGACCTACAAGAGAGTCATATTGGAAGTAACATACCGCTGACCAAGTTAAATCAAGTACAGGAGCCTGATGAGAGTACATCGCCTTCCCTTGGTTCTGCCCTTGTGAGTTTACGTCGTATAACCGCACCTGAAGTTCAGACAATATTAATAAACGCAGAATGGATTGACGGCTGCTCAACTTACATTATTGTCCCAACTCGCCACAGCAAGTATATCGGTGGTGGGAGAGAATTCGATTCTAGAGATTGAGTCTGTAGGAGGGTTGGCGAGTTCAATATCCTTGACACCGGTTCGGAAAGTGGACAGCATGGTCGAGGATGTGCGCGGGACGTAGAGGTGATGGAAAAATTGATTAACGAGTGTGAAGGTGTATAAGGAATTATGATGGCCAAATACCCTGGGGTCGTAGCTATGGTTAAAAAAGGTATAAATGAAACTGAGTGTAGCAGATGAGACAGATAACAGCAGATAGCTCGGACAAGTTCACGCAAACGAGAAAGAAGGAAACCAACTTAAGTCCAGAGACTCAACCGTGGGAAATTTTGCATCCTCCGGATCGTCATTACGGAAACACAAAATTCTGATGCATTCCACACTTGTTTTGTTCTCATCTATACGTCCCCATAATGGCTTCCCTTACGGAGCTCTTCCAATTCCTCGATTCTCCTAACCCCTCAGCTAGGCATCTTGCTCTCCAAAATCTTATCGGCCACACTCCCAAGAACTCGACCAACCGAAACATCTTCATCCCTTCTTCTTTTGCTGGCAACATTACTAGCGGCAGCGGACTGGTGCCCAACAAAAGGAAAGATGGGTCGGATGAGGACGAAATCAAAATAAAGGCTTTGAAGGACTTGACATATCTGTGCATGGACCAAGCGGTAGGTTTTATTATTTTGCTAGAAGCTTCCAACCTTTTTAACATGTATTGGTCAGCCGATTGCCCATGATGCTCTTTCCGCTTTGATCAACCTTTCGGATAATCCTGTTGTGGCCCGACACATCGTGGACAAGGAATTCCTTGTCTGGCTTGTATCGTACACTGCCGTGAGTGGGAAGCTGTAGAAGCCATTCAGCAGGATGCTTATTGTTCTCTAGAACACTACCTCCCCGCTTTCTCCCCTTACTTCCATGCTGCTGTCCAACATCACTTCCCATCCTTCTTTGATTCCCAATCTTGCCAATCTCACCATTCCTATAATCCCTCTCCCCAAATCTACGCACTATCCACCGTATTTCCTTCCCGCTTCTGGATCAGCATCATCAACAATCCACCCTGATTTCCGTGACCCTACTATCGGTCTTGCCAATGCCGAGGCCGGTCAAGAACCTGAAAGGGAGATCGAAGCCGTCCGGGCATTGGTGCAAGCTTTTGAGGATGGTGCTTCTGATGGTGTGAAGGAGGGTACCGGTAAACGTAAGGGTGACTGTAACTTTTTGGCCTCAGTCTTTGCCAACATCTCAATGGCCCCTGTTACCAGACAACTTCTTCTCACTCCTCGCCCTCCCTTTCCGCAGCCTGCCGAGGCTACACCTTCAGAAGACGATGAGCCCCTGTTATCAAAGATTGTTGTCTATACAGGTCACCCTGATACTATCAGGCGAGGTGGTGCCCTGGGATGTATCAAGAACTGTGCTATGGATCGGGCCAGTATGAGTTGGCTGTTGGCTAGTGAAGGTGAGAAATAGTGTATTTTTGGACCGAGTGTAGTATATACTAAGTCATCAACTTAGAGGATCGAGTTAGGTTACCCTCAGACCCCACGCGAATGATCAAGGGTGTTGACGTTTTGCCTTGGGTTTTGGCTCCTCTCATGGGTTCTGAAGAATATGACATTGATGTACGTCTTCGGCAGTAATGCTCATAGAGTTGTTTTGCTAATATTTCCGTCATCAGGAAATGGACAAGCTTCCCCCTACTCTGCAGTTCCTTCCTCCCGAGAAGGAACGTGAGAGGGACCCAGTACTCCGTATGATGTGTGTGGAGATTCTGCTTTTGCTTGCTACCAGTAAGTGCTCTCATCACCTCTTTTGTAGTAGACACTGAGGGTATCACCAAGCTTTCACTGGCCGAGAAGCCCTTCGAAACCGAGGTGCCTACTACGTCGTTCGAGAGCACCACAAGGTTGAGACGGATCAACAGGTAAGCGGAAAAATTCTCATCAATACTCTCATCAATACTGGCATTCACGAACTGACAATGTGGTAGATCAAGGACTCTATTGAGCGACTTGTTGGTCTCTTACAACGTGACGAAAGCAGGGATACCAAGCAGGACCATATCGAAGAGCTTGTCAGGGGTGCAGTCAAGCAGGAGGCAGAGGAAGAAGAGATGGGAGAGTTGGACGTCGTTGAGGTCTAAAGCGTTTGATTTTGATCGTTAGATATATTGGCTAGCTTCCTTGAGATTATAACGTCCCGCGGTTGAATTGATCCAGGAATAGTTATGATGTGAACACGATCAAAACATGTATAAAGGAGCTCATATCTAGCAACAGCAACACGAAAGCAATGTGAGTAACTTCGGCGATCGTCAGTGACAGCGTACTTGGCCTGAAACCTGAATACCTGAAACCTGATACCTAATACCTGAGGAATATAAATAATGAGCGCAAGCAAGGCCGTACATGATAGTTTTTGAAATTTAGCATTTGGGTGTGGGTGCATGGAGTTGCTGAGAAAGTTGTCCCTAATGTCAGGGAAGGCCCTTGAATGAGGCTACTGGAGCTGTCACAATCAGTATGCGAACCCGAAGGGTAAAAAGGTTAACGATGAAAGCGAGTGTATACTATGATAGTCCAGTCACAAAAATGGGTGACCACACTGGGGGGCTGGGCGTTACCTGGATGTCGATTTGTAATCTTTTTGTCGATTGTAATGCGTAGTAGGCTGTTTATCCCCTACCGCGCGGCGGTTGTTCAATTTTTGTAAAAACGTGAAAATGCAAAAGCGAAACGCGAAAATGAGAAACGAAGCGCAAAATGCAACGAAAAAGAAACCAAATGTGAATACAGAACTTGAATTTAGAGTTGCTGTGTTCAAAATCTGAAAGTTGTTTAGGTGATAACAGGCAAAAGATGACATGTGGTTTACCCGCCTCACTTCCTCAACCGGCGTGTCAAATAATGATATTGAATAACTGGCAACAACGCTCAGCTCTGGTGGCTGTCCAACCAGAGTCAGATAGAGGAAAAAAGCATCATGCAATTTGGTACTAATAAGCCAATATGGACCAGAGTCTATCACTCTACTGAGACGACGGAAGTGAGACGCAGGAGATGCTGTTTGGGAAATGAGGAGTGCGGGTAGAAACGGATGGGCTCTACTAGTAGGTAGGGTGCAGATGATGAGAGAGCCATACGGTATGTAATACATGTACTGTCGCTCTCTCTATCTAGCTACAAATTTATGATACTCCCTGTGCAGCAGGACAACTCGACTAAGCAGGTCGAACGATGGTGAGTGATGATATAGGTTGTTGCGGCTTGAATGATATACCTGGGACCTGCTCTTTCTTTTCGGTGTGATCTATACTGACATGAATGGCGGTAGTTGGACCACCTGCTGTATTATTTTGCATCAGAAGCACTTTCCATTTCGCGTTTCACTTTTCGTATTCTCGTGTTACGTTTTGCATTTTCATGTTTTTACAAAAATTGAACAACCGCCGCGCGGTTGGATGGAGCCGACGGCGGATAATAACAGCTGCAGCTGCTGTAATAAAAAGGTTAGAAACAAATGTGTCATTCCTTTATTAGTTATTTGGGTGATTGAAGAAATGATCGGATGGGATGACGGAGGAAGCCGCTTATAGACCGGATATGACATCATCTGCTGTCTGGGCAGTGACCGGTAGAGAGCCGGGTGATCACGCTTGGCCTCCCATCGTCAGAGCCAGAACGAAGCCGATTTCCACTATAAAAACCCCTTCCGATACACATCCCCCTTTCTTTCTCCTCCATCACTCTATTACAGCCAATTCAATTTATCTCTACCGTAACCAAACACTTCTACAACAACCAAACCACACACACATCGCACACAATGTCTAGCGTCGCTGTTGCTGTTGTTTACAAGCCCAAGTGAGTTCCCTTGGCACTCATTCCATCAGGTTCCACGATGATTGACGGCTTGCGTTCCTTTCTCAAGCGAGGATGCCGATGAATACATGGTCTTTGTTGACGATGTTGCCGACGTGAGTCTCGTTTTCCCTCCGCATTGTCACTATGAATGACATTGCATCCGCTGACGTTTCCATGCTGACGATCTTGTCTTAGTACGAGCGATGGAAGGATGGTGCCAAGGACATCGCTCTTTCCCGATTTATTGGTCAATTCTCGATTGTGAGTATCTTTTTTAATACTGTTGCTTCATATGTAACATGACTTAATGAGGCCACGAAGGAGTTTTTGAAATTGTGACTGACTTATGTGATGTCTATAGTACAAGTCTGCCACTTCTGGACACACTGGCTCCCTCGGGGAGATCTCTAAACAAGAAATCGAGAACGTTTTCTTTGGTGACGAGAAGAACGTGAAGGACAAGTCTGTCGAGTGAGTTGATCGCATGCACCATGTACCTGGGGCAGTATAGCTGACTTGAAGGCTCCCAGGGCCGCCATCATGATCATACTTCAAAACGGCAAGATGCACAAGAGTGACTTTAGACATAGTTACAAGCTCAACTTGAACCCTTCTCGAGGAGCCGGCGACACCCGCGCTACTGGTGCTTCCGGTGCTGCTATGGGCTTCCCCCGATAAACAGGAGACTGCGTGATTGGGGAGTATGTAAAGTGAGAAGAAAGAAGCAATCAACCAATCAGTAAATAGATATATAAATACTCATAACTGAAGGGGGGCAACATTAGCATGTAACGCATAAATAGCATTATTTGGCTGGTAGAAGCGTTACTCAGATTACTACACTGTCTTGGTGGATGAAAGACCGCCTTTATACGTGTTTGACAACTCTTAAACCATTTCGTTATCCTCATCGGTCAAAGTGCTTGATGTGATTGATTGTACAGAGAGTGCTGTCTTCCAGATTCTACTACTGGAATATGAGATATCGGGGGATCAAGAACAGCAAGAAAAAAAGGATGAGGCTAGAGACAGGGATCATTTGAAATGGCTTATTATGCTGTTGACCGTCGTGTAATAGCGCTCGAGACCAACGGCCATCCTCCCACCACTTGGCGCGTCTTCTGTTCGTCATCGATTTTATACGTCATAAAAGCATGAAGTCGCCGAGGTGTGGCAGAGCATCCCGGGGCCACCCAGTCCTCCTCAAAAACGTACATCACCACCAATTGTGTTTCCAATTCTCTAGAATTTAACGGCCACTTCGCAAAAAGGCCCGTCCGAAATACAAATCACGCTGCAGGTACAGAACCTCCCATGTCTGTATGTCGTTTCTGCCGGATGCCCATCGGTCTTGTTTAGATATTGTTGCCAGCAAGCGATTCTGACGCTAATAATGAGGCTTTTCAGCCTCAGTCAGTTCTCGTAGTTGGGGCCTCTCGTGGTCTTGGTCTGGCCCTTGTCAAGCATTACGCCTCAGTCATACACCCCTCCAACGTCTTCGCTACTGTCCGTGGATCCGCCCCTTCTGACACTTTCCCCAAGGGCGTCAGGATCATTGAAGGTGTAGATTGCTCCAAAGAGGACTGTGGTCAGATGGTGGTAGATGGGCTGCAAGGGGCCAGCGTCGACCTTGTTGCCTATGTTGCTGGTGTCCTGAAACCAGAGGCAGGTCGATGTGTCTTTGAATCTGTTCGGACTTTACTAACCGTTGATTTGGTTACAGTCGATCGAGAACCTTAGCTGGAAAGACGAAATGTTGATGTATTCTGTCTGCTCCATTGCACCTGTGTTTGTCGTCAAATCACTGTAAGTACATTGCGAGTTGGTGTAAATAATCAGCACCAGGCTAATTTTGTAATTACATAGCCTTTTCGCCTCTTCTCTATCGCCCAGCGCTAAGATCCTCTTTTTAACTTCTGAGGCCGGATCTGTAACTTTACGAACAGAGTCAGAGGGTGGTGGAGCATTTGGCCACCATGGCAGTAAGGCTGCTGCCAACATGGTAGGACATCTATTAAGCTATGACCTCAAAGAGAGAGGCATCCCTATTGCTATGGTCCATGTAAGTTCATCCAGCATGACTCTATTTAGGAGGCTACATACTGATCATCAGTTTGTCATTAGCCCGGTTTTTTGAAGACTGGTAAGTTTTATACTATTATTCAGAATCTGTAGGTTTGGGAAACCAAGTTGATAAGAACTCAGATATGACCAAGAACGCTGGCATGGAAGAGTTCTACGACAAGATGGGGGCCATCACCCCTGAGGAAGCTGCAAAGCCTTTGGCTGATTTTGCTGACAAACTCGATTTGAGTATGAGTGGAAAATTTTGGGCTCCACGTGAGTTTCTAGCCAGCCAACGGAGGAAGGGCGCTAAATTTCAGTAGTTGGCGCTAGAGGCATTGGAAATGCCGAAGAGGTCCTTGGGAAGAAGGTGCTGGACAAGCCCGGACCCTTGGAGATTCCTTGGTGAACGGCAGTATCTGACGTGCTTTTAATAAGTTGTTGTTTAAAGTTGTAAACATGTAAACATGTATGTGAATCTGGGACGATCTCCGACTTTTTCTACAAGATACATGGCCAGAAGTCCCTTGTACATTACATGATTGATTATTTTTGATGCGGGGAGAAAACGTGAGCTAGGGTGTGGCAGGAAAACTGCCATTGATCAGGATTGGATGGGACCGGAGGAGTCAGGGTAGTGGTTTTTCGACTGTTTGTACATCTTGAATACCTCAACGCAGGAACGGTGATGGGGTCCCATTCATTTCCAAGCATCACATCGGCAAAACCAACAGGGAGCGCAATGAAAGATGGGAGCCATGCCATGCCCATAAAACCACGTCCAAAAAAATCGTAATAATGGACTGACCCGGTTTTTGGGAAGCGGGCTAACGAAGAAGGACACCTTTCTGCGTCTACATCATCGTTGTCAACCCAGAGTTATATCCCCCTCCCTAAAAAAAGAAACGGATTTACCATGCAATACAGTCCACCCAGGTATACTCAAGTCCCTTTTTCCCTCCCGAGTAGGTTGAGCAGTACCCCATCCCTTTTTTACCAATAGTTTCGACAAGATCTTTAAATTCATCGTTCCTGATCTTCGGATGTGGCTTATTGTCATTCACGCAGTCGAAGAAGGCATTGTACTCTTCAGGGCTTCTGTCTCTCCAGGCCAGCGCATTGTGGTTCCGAGCACGATGAACTGATTGGGACCGGGTGCGACCGAGGAAAAATTGTTGGAGGAGTAGCGGAGAGACATGCCCTGCTAGATTGAATGGGGGGCGAAGGTACGAAGTGTTCAGTGCTAGAGAGCCACTAAACTATTGGAAAAACCTTCCACTGAGGTGCCTTCACTCACAAGGACATGTGTCACGAGCCTGCACGAAGTAGAAGAAATAAGAGATCATAGGAAAGAGTTACGTAATGAAGGAAAGCAAGATTGTTTCAGATAAGAAGGTCCAGCTGGACCTCCGAGAAAAGAACTGGACCTCCAGCTGGACCTCAAGGGATATAAATAGATTTCTGTAGAAGTATATAAAGGGGAGCTTTGTCCTCGATCTTGATCTTCTTCTCCTTGAAGATCAATATTTCATAAGTTACTTTGCGAAAGGTCCTTGAGCTCCCAGTGCTCGCTCTCATCTTACCTTGCACCACCTTCGACATAAACTTACTCCACTTGTATATAAGCTTGCCTGATCTTCCCAAGCGAATATACCTCTGTCCTATACCATATGCCAACAGACAAGTGTCAAGAGGTATATCATACATATATCTCATTGCTTAGTTAAACTACGGCTTTCTATCTCGTCTCCAAGGCTGGACCTTGTTAGGGACGAGTCGTAACAACATGAGTGAAAAAGAGTATCCTCCATAAGTGAATTGGTACGATGAATACAATAGCAGAACTTTGCAGGAGCGAAGATAGAAGCAGGCCACTCGAAAGCTCCCACAGCAGAGCTCGAATTGGACGCCTTTGCCTAAAAGTCAGTGTATGTTCCCCATAGCCAGATACAAATATGATAACTTTCGAGCCATAACCCGACAGAAGAGCTTGAATGTCTGATGCATTTAGTCCATTGTCAGCGGCACATCGAGAGCACGTTGTTCAAACTGCTTGAATTCTTCGCTCAAGCACAAGCTGCAGTAAAGGACCAGTGTTATCGTCCGTCGCAAGCGTCATCGCGGAAGATGGTCGGGAAAGAAGGTTATGTTTAATTGACATCGATCGGTTTCGAAGGGATTCAAGGAAGGGAGATGAGTTTCAGGTGAGGCTGCTGTGATATCAGGCCTGGAACGACCTAAAGAATGAGGGATTTTGGGCAGATGAGGCGATACTTGTCGTAGGTTGTATAGCAGGTATGTTGCGCACTAGGACCCGTGAAGATGAATTCTCGTGGCAAAAACCCTATACATCTATCGTACATTCATCTCACCTGCTTTCTGACCATATCAATGCCTATCTCGAGTATACCAGACCGCAACCAGTACCATCAGTCCCCGTGTACATTACGTTTAACTGGATGAGGGGGCCAATGAATGAAGTTACCATGCTCACCTAAAATACCACTGCCAAATGAAAATGATAACTATTTCCGCGACCTTTGGCAACAAAGGGTCGTCTTGCCAATGGTAGACCAGAGGATCTTCCATTGTCAACAGTTGCCACGCTGATATTAGCCATGTCGAAAGGAAGATCTCAGATCCCCAAAGAGGCATGTTGCAAGTAAGCGTCGGGACGGGTACCGCCGTAGTGTCAGTGACTTTAAACATGATAATTATGGGATTTCTCAAGGCGGAATGATATTAGAACCCTCGTATCCCCATGTCTCGAGTCGAAAGACGTGTTCTCGGTTTCTTACTATGCTGCTGGTACTCTCATTACTGCATGGGGCATATTATCAGCAGATTTGATATCCGTCGGTAATAGGCGACGCACCTTTTTTCTTTTTTTACTTCTCGGTGGTCGGGCGCAAAGAGACCAAAGTCTAGTGTACGTATTACATAACCAATTCACTTGGGTCCGAGCTTGAAGCCATCATTGTCATGCGTCTCCCCGTGGCACAGTACTGTACTTAACCATGACATGGGGATGGCCGTAGGGTATACAGCTGGGCAGGCTGAGCGAGAGGTCATCTTGATGAATATGTTCTCATTTCTTCTCAAACCGGCCATTACTGGCTTCCATTAAAGTTTAACTTCAGACTTTCCGTATCATTGAAAGGGGGATTCAACCAGCCTATTCCCTCTACATCTGGAGGCTTATCTCCTTTTGGTCATCGAATGACGCTTCCGAAACGGCTCTCGAAGCCTCCTTTGCCTTCTTAGCCTCTAGAACTTGCTCTTTGGGTTCCTCCAGGTGTGTTTCTGTAGGTGTCTCTCGACGTGGGGCATTGGAAGCCAGCGGGGCAGGGGATTTGTTCATGTTCTTGCCGTCGACAATTTGAACGACGTCAGTCGGATCATACAGCGGACTACTATAAGCAAATGCCCAATCCCAACTTAGCCAATGATAGATATCCATGCCCTTTTTCCACGTTGTACTTGCTGCGGTCCCTACTGTAGAAATGATTTTCTTCCTAAAATCCTTCATACTAGTCCAGGACTTACTTATCTTTCTATTTGTGCTGGTCCATGTGGATCTTGCCCATTCCGTCGACTTTGACCAAGGAGATGAGATATTGCTTCGGGACTTTTGAAGCCAGTCCTGAAAGCCTGCAGATAAGAGATGAACAACGCTGATATATAAAAGCTGCAGCATATTGTACCTTTCTCCCACTTTGTCACTGTCTCTTCTGATTTGCTGGCGTTACTGATGGAAGCTGCAGTAGGTTCAATAGCAGTCTCTTCTGTTTTTGTCTCAATTTTTCCAAAATTAATGGCCGCGTCAATGGGTGGTGTAGATGTCGGTTTACTATTCGGCGGTGCAATTTCGGACGATGCAGTGGTGATGGTTTCCCCTCTACAGCTTTTTCTGCTTGAGACTCCACAGCGATTGACTGCGTCACGATGCTTGTATCCGCCGGCTTTGATTCGTCCGACTTGGTTTTGGTCGACTGTGTTGAAGAGCTTTGGTCATTGTCGCCTGCCATCTTAATGCCCCTGATACGGCAAAATAGTTATATCTAGTTGATTTGGGCGGCCATAAAAGACAATGAGAAACCTTTATAGATTTTTCCACTCCAGTCACAACAGGCCTTCGACCTCAACAAAGGATTGCCCTCGCGAGAAGATGGAAAGGCTCTTTGAAGGCGTCCGCCCTGGTTGATCTACTAGTTTAATGGCCGTCCTGGATGGATCTATAATAGGATGATAGAAGTACTGTCAATTCGCTTATTATTATTTTTTTTATTACGAAAGCGATCAAAGAGCTCAAGTGAAGTACTTGAAACAAGGTTTTTGCGCTCACCGACTGATTGGGCTAGGCGCCGCTTATCGATTTTCCCTCTGGTTGTTGTTCGTGATTTGTTTGCCTTTTGTCATTCCTGCTATCTCACTGTATCATTCACCTTTTTTTTCGTGACCATGATGAACTTCACTACCGGGGCCAACACTTCAGAACTTCTTTCTCTCGATCGCATCAGGTCGCAGCTTATTCGGCTCGAAGACACAATCATCTTCTGTCAGTAATGCTTTGTCTCTCGTGACAAGCAGCAGAGATCAAAAACACTGACTCTTTTTGACTCCCAGTGCTTATTGAACGAGCTCAGTTCGCATACAACAAGAAAATCTACGAGGCCGGCGCATTCAAAGATGAAATTGACTTTGACGGAAGCTGGCTTGAATGGTTTTTGTACGAGACCGAGACTTTCCACGGTAGGTTTAGGACTTCGTTGAGGGCGTCCGAAGGCAGCTGACGGTTAGTCTAATTTTAGCAAAGGCCCGACGCTTTACAAGGCATATGATCTCAATTTTCGATGTCTACTCCAGCAGCTAACCTTACTGGATAGCCCCGATGAACATCCTTTCACCCCACTGGACAGACTTCCGCAGCCTATCCTCAAACCTCAAAAATTTCCCACTCTCTTGTATGAACCCGCCTCCACTCATCCTTCTGTAAATGTCAATTCTAGGATCCTTCGGTTCTATGTGGAGCACATTGTCCCCGGTATCACTGGTGCTGGCAAGGGGAAGACCGAATCCGAAGATGACGGCAACTACGGCAGTTCAGCTACTCGAGATGTCGAGGTATTGCAGGCTTTGAGCCGAAGGATACACTTCGGTAAGTGAAAACTGACATCGGTTTAAAGGTTGTACTGATTTGATTACGGGTAGGTATGTTTGTTTCTGAGAGCAAATTCCTCGCCGCACCCCATAACTTCATCCCTCATATCCTCGCCTCCCCTCCAAATACGGAAGCTTTGGCGGGTCTCATTACCAAGCCTGCTGTGGAAGCAAAGTTGCTTGTCCGATTGGCTAACAAGGCAAGGGTTTATGGGTGTGAGATGGATGTGGACGGTCGATTAATTGAGGTTCCTGATGAGGAGATGGGTGCCAGAGGGAAGATTGATCTCGCCTCGGTGGTGGGCATGTACAAGGATTGGGTGATCCCCCTTACCAAGGATGTCGAAGTGAGTTTTCTTTTAGAATTCACAGATAGGATAGACCTGACACTACAAAGGTGGACTATCTTATTCATCGTTTGGACGGCGTCCCTCAGTCACAAATTGATGACTGGATGAAGGGCAACAGCCAGTAGATTAAATACAGGTGAAATATCGTAATAGGCAGGGGATGTAGTTCAACTTCTAAATACTGTTTTCTACAATCTGTCCTCGTAAACGATTGTAAATTGTAGCAAGGAATCCGCAAACCAGGCTTGGAGAGCAGGAAGCCTATTTATCTGGATATTCGATGCCTTGGGGAGGATGGATGTACTTGGTGTACTGTTCCCATCCTGATTTAGTGCCCCACATCGCCCGCAGCTAGAATGAATCAGTAGCGATACTTTGTAAAACCTTGGGAACTACCGACTTTATCTTCATCAATGAATTGATGCTGCTCTGGATTCCAACCTGGCACAACAACCTCGCTGATTAAACATCCTATCCTCTCTTTCAAGTCGTTATCTTCTTCTGGGGCCGCGAGTAATAACATGTCTTCTTCGGGGATCTCACTAGCTTTCCAACAGCCTCCTGGTACGAAAAGTTGAGTGACCTCTCCGAGAGAAGAATTGGGTCCCATGATCACACGACGAACCGTCGGCTCATCACCATTCCTCTGAGCTGGTCGTATGAGAGTGTAAAATGCTCGTCCAGCGTGATGGAGGTGGAAAGTCTAAAGTCACGACTTGTTAGAATAATACTGTCATATAGATTTACTGATAAGACGCTTGCACGTACAGAGTGTAAATTCATGTGCATTTTACCTCGGTATGAATCAGGGGTAAGAAGATAGTAGATCAAAGTCGCATCTAGTCTTCTATCTTCTCCCACTTGCTCATCTCCTGATGAACCGTAGAGCAATTCTGTTCCTGGGCCAAATGCATGTTGTACCCTCCCTCCCAAAGCGTCTGATTGCGGTACATGAGCACTTTGAGATGCCGGTACCTTTGATGGGCTGTCTGATTCGAGGGCCACATTCTGAGCAAAGAAACCACCTTCGAAGTGCTTCTGAAGGGAGTGAGTCGCAATGAGTTCTGAGTTTGGTACTGGATAAGGATAGTTGGGTCGCAGTGTCGTTGGCATTACTGGAGCGTCTTCAAAGAGATATACACAATGTTTAATGGAGAAGGTAGAGGTTTAACACTTTATGCGTGATCAGGAAAGGAGAAAAAACAGCGATCAAGAACGACAAAGAGAAGCTGAGTCTGCATCATCTGCTGATGATACGAGAATTTTGGTCGGCCATCATCCGCCGACATCATGCATGTCCATGATTTCGGCGCAAAGGTTGCGGTTATCGTTAAGGTTACTTTTCTATAGGTAAGATGTAGCCCGATGAAACTTGAAATGTGTGCAGTTCCAAAGTACATAATATGCATGCGTAAAAGATAGCCTAATATTGCTAAACTACAAAGGATAGAGCAACAACCGAAACTCTCTAACATTTTCCTACATATTTCCCTCACAACTAACTATGATTTCTATTAGAACAAGATACTGATGATTTTTTGGTACTTGGTCTCCGCCTTAAACCTTTCCGCATCAAGTGCCTCAAGCTCATCCAGTTCCCTTCGTCCGCTGTGGAAATCGATCTCGGCCAAAGGAACAATCTTGGTCTTCTTAACAAGCTTCCATCCAATCCAGCAGACAGCGAAAATGGGGAGCGCTTGATTTTGTCAGCTTATTTGGAAGTTCGAGGAATAAAAAATACTTACTGATGTAGGCAGCAACGAAGGAAGAGGTATCCCAGTTGCCCTCCAAGAAGACAGTGAAACCGTTGAACTAAAGGGAAGTTCAACGACCATTGCCAAATTCCACGTTGACCTGTGCACTTACAAGAATGATGAGAGTGAAGAAGATAAAACCATACCAAGAAAGCCAAGGCTGGAAAGGAGCGCGGTATGGGAAATCGTCTCGACTGAGACCCTGCTTTTTCAAACCATAGTAGAACCGAAGATATGAAAGCAAAATCGCCCTATACCGGTGTGAGTGTATTTTCTGAACATTATTTCAAAAGACTTACCACCAGGTGATGATACCTGTAATGGCAGACAAGTTGTACAACCAGTCGAATGCCTTCTCAGCTGCTTCACCGCCAGTGTTCATGTATGAAAGAAAACCAAAAAGACCTGTGATTACAACACACCAGATAGGAAGACCCCTTTTAGTGCATCGTCGAAGGAAACGAGGCATCTGGCGCTCGAGCGCGAGAGCATATAGGGTTCGAGAAGAAGCATAGAGATCAGAGTTACCAGCAGACCAAGCAGAAATAAGGAGCACGGCGTTGACAATGGAAGGAAGAGCTTTAATGCCCGCGTTCTCAATAGCAATGACGAAAGGAGAAGCGGCAGCGGTGCCAGATCCATTGAGGAGATTGGGCTCGGTGTACGGAACAAGAACCGAGATGATAAAAATGCCGAAGACGTAGAAGAAGAGCAATCTGATTGTAACATCGTTAGTCTAGATACTTTTCTGACGAGAAAAAGAAAACATGCCGGAAGAAAACACGTTTGATCGCTCGAGGGACAGTCTTCCTGGGGTTCTCGGCCTCACCCAAAGTGGTAGCAATGATTTCAGTACCGATGAAAGAGAAAGCAGCCTGTACAAAGACATTCCAGAAGGCGAGGAACTGGCCCCATCGTCCGGGGATAACACCGTCACCATTGTTGATCGTGATTTGCGCAAATGGACCTGGGTTACGCCAGTATCGGAAACCAATAGGGTCATGGTTCTTGTGAAGACATAAGCACTTATCTTGCAAAGAAGATTCTGCTTACGGGACCGCCACCACACATCAAAACGATTCCTAAGATAATGAGGCCCACGATGGTGATAACCTTGATGGAAGAGAACCAAAATTCTGCTTCACCATACGCTCTGGCCTGGTTTTCGATCAGCTAATGCTCAGCATCTTGACGATGAATTCCTTTACGTACTCCCCAGAAGTTAATGAACCAAATCAGCACAAGGCATACAGTAATGTAAATGGCAACATTCGTCGTTGTATCCCAGTACGAGATGACAATACTCGCAGCAACAACTTCAGTCGGAATGGTGACAGCGTAAGAATACCAATAGTTGAAGCCAAGGGCGAAACCAAGGGAAGGATCGACGAAACGTGACGCATAATGAGTGAAGGCACCAGAGACCGGGTATAAAGCTGCCATTTCTCCAAGCGCGACCATCATCGCGTATCTGGCAGCCAGCGATCATATTAGCTGCAAAATGACGAACAACTCTCGAGAGACAACTTACACCATGGACGCCATGAAGATATAACCAAGCCACACGCCCACAGGACCACCGCTGGCCAAAGCAGACCCAGAACCGACGAAGAGACCTGTGTAATGAATGAGATAATGAACTACAGCAAAGTAAAGAGGCGGAACTTACCGGTACCAATCGCTCCACCAAGGGCGATCATGGCCATATGACGCTGCTTCAACTGACGGTGAACAGTTCCTTCACCAAGGTGGATGCCTTCTGCTCAACATAGAAAGCCAGTTATCAGCAGCTTACATTGTGACGATACGAAGCATACACTCCCTTCGACCCCTTGAAGAATATGTAACTCACCGCCTTCATAACCGCCTTTTTCCGCATGTGCAGCGGTAACCACCGTGTCTACACCATCGCCACTTTTCTTTGGGTCGTATCCCGCGCTGACGACCTCTTGGGATGTTCTTCCCCTAATACTTCCTTCTTTTTCAATTGCGCTTGACATGTCCTTCTAGAGGAAGTGAATGAATTGATACTGGCAAGGATAAATATGGTGCAATTGTGGGAAACTGCACTACTTGGCACTGGAGATGTTACAGTAACTGGGCTCCACTTATTGCGCTTATCGGTTAGAACGTGAGGGGCAGTTAGTTGTTTTCAGCGTGAATCGTAATTGAATTGAGGGATCGGGGGGAGGCTGGTCACTGGGAACGACCGACTTAAGAGAGAAGTATTTAAGAGGGAAAAGATAAGAAGATATGCATCCGATGCCAGTTAAATATGGATGATGGACGTTGTACGGGTCATTTCTTGGAGCAGGAAAAAAGAAGGCGATCTTGCTCCACTGTAGATCAGACCCTCAATTTATGTAGCTGATTGGCTGGAAAGCGTCTGCCGATAACTTTATTCCATGTGCAGCGTGCTTCATCCAGTTTTCATTATCTTGTCCAATCAAGTGACCACAGTCGGGAAGACAAGTCCAGTCTAAAATATAGTCTAAAGTACGTACGCTCGGGACTTGTACCTAGTACGTACTCGGCGTGGAGAATGATCTTGTGCTCGTTCCTTGCACGCATGCGGTGAACGCGACGGTGGTGCGGCTTCGCATTAATCAGAAATGACGGAGTTGGACATTTTGCTGTTTAATTGTACATATACTGCACAGCAAGCAAAATGACTTAATAAGGGCATCCGCCATCACAAGGATCGGTGACTTGCGACGGTCTTGGATATTTGGTTGAGACCTTATCATCAGCATACTATCTGCGTGCGATTTCTTCCATGCGATATCAACCAATTACTTCCGCGCGCCAACGCTGTATATACTGCATAATCCTTGTTGTTTAGCCTGCTAAAGCCGCACATTCGCCGGCTGTTTCTGCCGTCCTATGTCCACCGTCAGGTCCTATAAAGTGCCTTTTTTTATAAGTACATAAAAATAGACTTGTTGGTTATTAGCGAATCCCCATACAGAGCTTAAAAGTTAAAAACTCAAGCGAGTAGTGTTTCTTGATCCTACGGGTACTCGAAAAATCGTTGCCGAACACTCCCTCCTCAGAATGTCTATAATCTAATCTAATGCGTCGGCTGTAATGCAGTATTTATTGCCTGTAAAATGATTCATTGATCTACCTCTAACTATCTGTAGCTAAGTTTACTTTCTTGCTCTAACTAGAATCCTCGACTGAAACCTCCACCGAAGAAACTGAAGCCTTCTTCCTATGAAACTTTGTCTGTCTAGCTCTTCGATGAAACTTGTCCTCTCAGCAGGCTATTCTTTTAAACCTTTTTTATAGCTCCCTCGTCCTAAATAAATAAGACTTTTCTCATCGTGGCAGTGCTGTCCACTTGAAATGGCATTCTTTGATGGTAGGAAATGAAAGACGGTCGCGTTATTGTTGCAACAGTGAGCAAGGTGCAGCCATTTCCAACCATGTTTCGAAAGTCGCGCCCCATGTTGATTATGTAATTCCATCCGTTAATAAAAACTATAATATGATTACAATTTCTAAGACCGACATAAATGATAAATCAAAGACGACATATTGGAAACGGACTAATAATAATGTGCATCGCTCATACAACTTGATACCGGATACGGTTTGATTTTGTTGTAAACAGAAATTTCTGTAAGCATCATCTGCAAAAATAAAGACGATAGAATATGATAGAAAATGAATAGTAACCATGGCATAGGAATGGAGATAAGCAGCAGGTGAGGTACTGCATATCCGCACCGTGCAAATAGCAACCATTCTGAATCCTGACGCCTGGCGCCTGGCGTCTCTGATTCGTGCTCTTTCCGCACTTTCGTTCACCAATTGCCCGTTGCCTGCAAGCTGTAGGTTGCCGAACACGGGACAGGAGGACCGTTGTGCGCTGTGCCCCCATGCCGAGCATATTATGATTGTGTATAATCCTTTCAAAGAACAAGATGAGCCCCTCAACTTTCAACTTCTGTTTAACTCATAACTCCCAAGATTCCATCCTACTACCCTCTTACGCTCGAGGAGTCAGTCGCCCGATCCTCCGCTACCATCAACATTCTCCGGACTCAAGAGAGTAAGACTTGCCTCTTGCTGGCTTTTACTTATATCCAACCATCGCGAGGGGTCATTGGGACTTGGCCTAGAAGATCCAGCGGTGGAATTGGACCGTGAATTCGATCCTCCCGCATATCCTCTCTTTTGATCCATCATAGCATGCGAGCTAAATCCAGGTCGATGTCGTCCCAGAGCTGCAGCTTTTTCGAGTTCGGATATCATCATACTGTCAGGGTGGGTATCTGGTAACCCCATTTGACCTAGGTGAGATACGAAGCCAGGCACAGACTCGGAAGAAAGATGGCCGTGCGGCAGGAAGGAGAAGTCATCGTTAAATACTTGATGGCCAAGGATGTCTTCTTCCACATGTTGCATGAGCTTCTCCACCATGGTGAGGTGTCGAGAACCCATGGAAAACCGCGCTGAGAGGGATGTAAATGCCATCCTGCAGAGAGAATCAGTACTGGTTGCCATGCACTCGCACTAACGGCGTTCAACACTTACTTGAATACACCGATCTCGGAGTGCATGGTCATGGCTGTCGCTTGATCGCCATTTTCAAGTGCCTTTTGATAGAACAAGATTAGAGCTCTAGATGCTGTGAATAAATAGCTGGAATTGGATAAGCTGCTAGCAAGAGGCGTTACTCAAATAGTTTGGACATACACTGTATAAGATAGTCAGCTGACTTGAGTGTAGGAAGGTAATGTGAAGAGACGACTTACAAGAAGTGATAGGAGCAACAACATACGATATATCTGCACTGCTTCCAATCAACAGGTAAACAATATTCAAACAGGCTCTAGCCTCGGTCAGTAGTCTTATGGCCGAGCTGCAGGATGGGTCGTTCAGATCGGCAAATGGTTCGTGAAGTTGTATGGCGGCGACGTGTGGGACGAGATGGGCGCTCTTCCGAGGAATCAGCAAATGTTGACGGTGGGCTTCTTATAACTTACGACTAGGTCGGCATCTATGCCTTTGGCATGCCCGCTCATATATTGAACTGGGTCTCGGAGTGACTTTGGGAATGACATACTAAAGTTTCATGGTCAGCATGGGTCGTAATATAATTGACAGAACATTAATTACATACCTGAACATGGCAATGTCGCCGTCGATTTGCCTAAACTCCGGCGTATCTTTTGCCAGAAGTCTGTCTTCGGGCTCCATAACCTTACAATTACGGACAAAACGACATGCCCGACCTAGAAGGATTTTGCCTTTTATCATCATGACAAAACTGTCGGCGACTGGGTGGCTAGATAGCATTAGCTGGATGTCGCGGGACACGTACTGAGAGAATTACTTGTAAAAGATGTCGGGAGAATGGAAATTTTGAGGATTCTCTGGTATTTTGTCCTTGGCTTTCTGTTAATTATTTGCAAGACCACGACCGCTGGTACTCACCCCTTTATCAAAATCTACTCGCGCCGCAGGTAAATTAGCAGTCTACGCACATTTAGCCCATGTATAAAAAGTTATTTGGCAGATTCTCACCAGCTCTTCCGTAGGCATAGTCCCGACCCAGCCAGATGAAGCTGATGTGGTCACATCATAGCACAGCGCATAATACATCGTAGCTCGACGTTCTTCTCTGTCGGTATCATCTTTGGGGCGGTCCAAAACCGATTGTTTGATAGAAGGTATGCCGCCATCATACTGACTCTGGTTTTGTAGAAGGCCAAGACAAATAGCAAGACGCGTTTCCGCGCCAATCATAACCCAACCCTCCATCCATCTGTCAACAATGTAAGCTAACATTATCCCCAATCAATCATCAGGCGTTGAATCACCTTGAATTCGCTTGACACCAATGGCCTAGGATGATCTACATACAGTATGTCAATTCAGAGTTTTAGTGATATCAACCCACTTACCATCGCCTGCAAAATATCAAATAGCCCTCTGGCGTTTATATGGTTATACTTCATGAATTCTATTGCATACATTGCATTCCGCTCTGAGAAGCAAGTCTCGCTCGCAATGTCCTGATCTAATCCTTTTCCCCGTGCGTGTCTAGCGTCATTGTTAACTTTGATCGTTCCGTCTGCAACAGATCGGACAGAGACCGCGGCGGAATATCGAGCAGCAGCAGCGCAAATGGCATGTAGGAGAGCTCTTTGAGGAAATTCAGGGTGCGACGGCGGCAGCGCCAGTCGGGCAAGGAAAGATTGGCGATGGAGAACACGAGGTACAGATGGGGTCATGGTGAAAAAGGTCTCGACCAGATGCTCGAGCATTGCTACAAGTCGACTAAGTATTGTAATTGGGATTAGTAAAAGCTACTTACATGGCGAAGGGAGAGTCGGCGGCCATCCCGGCCACAATATATCCAAAATATTATTACCCATCTTACCAGCTTCTGCGTCAATGGGCGGAACTTCTATAGACGTTCGGAAATTGTCCAAACGACTATCATCTGGTTTAACATCATATTTCAGCTGCGTTGAAGGTTGTTGACGAGGGAGAAAGCCAGGATCGCCCATGTTGTACTTTTCAGCAGAACGATGAGGTACGAAGTTTTCAAATGCAGAAGGCAAACCATTCATGGGGTTGAAATGTTTGTTTTTATGAGGGTTTTGCGGTGGGAAAGTATCCACAACTGTAGCTTGAGAGGTTCCCGTCCACGGATAAGAGCCATTTTCAAAATGACCGGGTTGACCACGAGCTGCGCTATCCGAGCTGTTGCTTAATGGTGTTTGCCGCCCAGGACCTGTAATCGAAGGCATTGTACTATGAGACTTTTCCAGAGCTTTCTGAAGTTCGGCTGAGTGACGGTGAAATGAGTGACATCCGTTCACAGTCAGTATATAAACCCGAAACACGTACCAACTTCACCTTTAAGCTTTCTAATCATCTCTTCTGGATCCCCATCTTCTTCATCCTCTTCGCTGAGCTTCCTTTTTGTTGGTTGTGAGAGTCGAGATCGCAAACCCTGGGATTGTTGTTCGTTATGGACGGCATCCGGGGCATCTTCAGCATAGGTACATTGCACTCCGCGAGTGTCCCTTTCAGCATCAGGGTAGGTACGTGCCAGAAAATGATAGCTCCGTACACAGGATGAGCAGTGAGGTTTTGCAGCATCACACTTGATACGTCGCCTGCGACATGGGAGGCAGGCAGCATTGCGTTTGAGTTGAGGTTGCGACCGGTTGATCTTTCGTGGCTGCTTTTGAGGTCGCGATGGACCAGTAGCGTCTTCGGAGCTGGAGAACATTGTTGCTATCAGAGACTTGGGGTGGCTATGGATATAGAAGGAGCATAGTGAAGACGAAGGTTGATTGTGGTTCTTGAGTCTTGCCGAGCGGTTGTGTTGCTGAGATGCGGTCTCTTTCTTTCTGCTGTTCTAAATCTTCTCGACCATGCCGTGTAAAGCCGGAAGTCGAGTGATGAATGACGATTTGGGATTTCTTCTTCCTCAGACCTCAGCCGTCGCTTCAGCAATCGGCGACAAGCAAATAATAATAAATAATTAATAACAACAAAAAATAAGGGCCGCGTGGCCCGGTCATAAACTGACATCATGTGCACCCTCACCTCCTCACCTGCTGCTGCTGCCACCGCCGCTCACCAGTTTTTTAATTAATTATTATTAATTATCTTCCTGTCGTAGTGGTATTAGTGGTGGCTCCTTGTTTGGGTGGTGGTTGGCTAACCAAGTCGCAGAGAGCAGAAACACTGCCAGCAGACCTGGGAAGAAGCATTATACAGCGCATCTAGATATATGTTCCCACTGGATGAAAGATAAGTCAACTAATGGCGGATACTTTTAGTTATCACAGTAACCAAACATAGCTTAGCTACTATAGTAATTCTACATCAGCTTTACATCAGCTTTACATCAGTTTTTATCTCCTCTATGCCCCCTAGAAAGACTACGCGCGGCCAGAAGCCACAGATCCCAGTACCGATATCATTCCCGGGCAATGAAAATGGAAGAGGTTTCAACGAGAAGCAATGGGAAGCTTGCAGAGATATTTTGAGTAGAGTATATGGAGCTAAAGCGGGAAGGTGAGTGTGCAGCAAGCTCCTTGTCGCCGGTTCATCGATGTCACTTCTAACGTCGAGACGCGGCTTTCCCAACCAGCCGTGGGCTTTCGGATATATTCCAAGAGCTTCCAGACAGGAAAGAATTTCCAGATTACTATAAGGCTATACCAGAGCCTGAGTGTCTAGATCATATTGCTGTGAGTTAATCCAAAAAAGGAAGTGGAAAGAAAAAAGAAATTGATAGAAATGTGTTTCTTCAGGCTCAACTCGCGTCTCAAGCGTATCCAAATCCCGAAACGTTCTTCAAACAACTCCATCTTGTTTTTCTTAACGCAAAACATTGTAAGCATAAGCAAAGTCGCACTTTGCGCTGATTTTTAGATAACGAGGAACACTCCACTGTCTACATCGACGCCATCAGACTCGAGCAGCAGATCTTCCAGGACTGGTCAGCTAAGGTAGAAGCTCAGGTATTTTCCCACAACAACCCGTATCACAACAGTCCAGTCAAGCTAGGAAGAGAGCGTACCCGAGGGTTTTCGTCGCTTCCGACAAAGTCAACGAAGCCGGGCCCACTAACGGAGGTGCGAAATCTCACCTCCGTCGCAAAGCCTATTAGTCCTATCCCAACCCTTGCAAAACCCCCTTCCGCCCCTCCTATCCCATTGTCCATTCCGACCTTTACATCTGCATCCCTCAACAGACCGACACTTTCCCACCCATCTTCACAGAGCCATCCGACAGCATCTCCTAGTATTACTCTAACTTTCAATCACGCTTACTCGACTGCCCAGTCAAATTCCCCGTCAGATCAAACGAGGATGGCACCGCGCGATGCTGATCAGGCTATCATCGCAGCTAGAGACGCGACATTGCCAAAATGGGAGGGACCCAAAGAGGTATTACCTGGAAACCCCGCACCAGGCGGCATCCCAGGGAGCGGATGGTTTGGTGAAGGCACAGCCGATTATGAAAGAAACATTGGTGGGCCTGAACAATGGCCGCACAAGATAAGAGAAGTGTTGAGAGCCGTAGAAGGTTATAGAGATCATAGGTAAGTTTAGGAGAGGATGGATTGTAAGGTGTATGACAAGTCACTGATTGGAATTTAGTGGCCAAAGGCTTGCTGAGGTTCTTGACATCTTGCCCGAGGTGGTAGATATCCCGTTCCTGTCATTTAATGTGAGCCAACTCGTCCAGTTGCTGAGCTGACAGTCAGCATCCCCTTTCCTTTGCTCGAATCAATGCCATCGCGGACGCATCACGATATCCGAGCTTACGAGATTTTGACATGGACATGGCACGACTATTCGAAAAGGCCAGACGATGGTTCCATGACGGATCAGAAGAGTACGGGCGAGTGCTCGTGTTGCAAAGACTTTACAATGCCCTTACTGCCATTTATCCTCTTCGACTCCCCCCTTCTGGCGTCCCAGAACCGTCATCCATAGCGTTTGCTTCGATTCCTGCTGGTCCAGGGAACGCTCGTTCAATGCACGAGGCCACACAAGAACTCAGGGCTGGGGCAGCAGAGGAGCAAGTTGGATACGGCATTACCACTTTTAGGGTTGGTACGAAAGATAGAGTGTTCACAGAGGAAGCTAGGCATAAAGGGATAGCGTACAGGCTTGGTGAGTTTCGATTCAGCTTATATGGCTGACAACCAGGTGACTACGTTCATGTGATGAATCCAGATGACCCTACAAGACCGATCATTGGCCAAATTTTCAAGACCTTTGTTCCCACAAAGGGGAAGCAAACGCATCATGCTTCGATTTGTTGGTATTATCGACCTGAACAAGTAAGTCTACAATTTTTGGCATCGCTGATGTCAGACCGTTCACACACCCGACCAAATGTTCTACGAGCATGAAGTGTTCAAGACCGGACAATTTTGTGACCACCCTGTTGAGGACATTATGGAAAGAATTTCAGTTCAGTTCTACGTCAAGTACATCCGTGGGCGGCCTAGAGAGGGGGAATTCTATCCGGGATGGCCTGTTTGTAAGTCGGGTCCTCATGAGCTTTGCTGACAAGCAGATGTTTGTAATTCACGTTTCAACCACCGAGACTACAACATTGTCAGAATCAAAAATTGGAATAGTTGTATTCCCGAAGTGAGCTCAGATGTCAAAGCTACCATGAACCAGCTGATCACATGCAGGAACTCCGACAAACTGACTTCATGTCAATCATCCCATTTGAACGTGTCATAGAAGCTCGCATGGTGCCATCACCATTATCGCAAGGAGTTCAAGGTCCAGGATTCTTCGGCGAACCAAAGAAAATCCTTGGCGGTAGTGCCGCGCAGGATGATGACGATGACGACGATGAAGACAAGGGGAGGAGAAGGGGGAGACCCTCTGTACACTCTGCCGGTCATACACCTGCGCCTCAAAACCAGCCACGGGCGCAGCCCGTCGGCGCAGTGTATCGTGCTTCACCAGCCGTGGTACCGCCTCCTCAACCCCAAGCAGCTCCAGTAGTCGTGTCGGCACCCCAGATACCTGTAGCACAGGCTGTTGCGGTGCAACAGCCCATCAGGACATTCGCAGCTCTCATGGGCGGGCAGCAGGCTCTTGACCAGGTGGCCCATCGAGAGACGCTTCCAGCAGAAACAGGCGAGTTAATAATAGTGCAGGCCTCCATCCGCAAACTGACACGCTATAGCCCGTCTCTTCCCTACTGATGCCCGAGGGCAAGTACTATGGTTCTCTGGACCACCATTGGCTCCTGGCGCTATCCATATGCCTCAACAGCCTGTCCATTCCGTCGAGTACCTTCAATATCTGACCAAGCGAAAGAGAGGCGAAAAATGGTCTCCAAGAAAAACGAACCGAAGGTCAGTTACGGGATTATTCGGTACTCAAAATGTGGAAGGCACAGATGAGGACATCAGTGACCTTTGGTGGGCGGAAGGAAAGTCGAGTGAAGAGGTATTTGATAGTCTTCGAGAGATCGTCGAGGATAAGTCATAAAGCGCGATGCTTTTGGGATTTGAGTATGGTAGACTATATTACATTCTGGCTCCATAGTATTGTTATGCCACTACTGTATTTTGCATGATTGCTTGAAGAATATTTCATGTGCGTGGGAGAGCGAATCCAACCATTGAAACGCTTCAAGCGGTTGAGCGGTAGGCGGTTTCATATAATAAGCGAGCTAGCTGCTGGGAATCGAGCATCGCCGTGCCTGGCATTAATTTAAATAAGCTATGGCAATAATTAATTAAGGAGACTCCACACCCAAGATTTACGGAAGCTGGAGTCCCCGGCGCCCTCGCTTAAGAGTATCGCTATTTACTGACAATTCATATGGAACCGAACCACTTTGAAACTACAAACGACAACGAATCCTGAGTTTTTGGCTGCATCTCCTTTCCTTTCTTGCAACTTGTTCATCTTTTGAATTATATCACAATGCCGCGTATCGCTCTTGCTCAAACGAGCCCAGCATCCGCCCCCTCTGGGCCTCCTGCTCTTGAGAAAGCCCATTCCACTTCTCCTTTCCCAACCTTGGATCAGAATCTTGTGGATGTAGTTGACTTCGTTGAACGTGCTGCTGCCGAAAAGGCAGAAGTTGTTGTCTTTCCAGAGTATTTCTTGCAAGGTATCGTGAACGAAGCTCGACAAGTAAGTCAGCATGCGGTGGATTGAAGCTAATGTACCAGTACCTCACATTCCCTTCCAAGTACTTGCTCTCATTCTTGTGCCACTTGGCCAAGGCTCATAGGGTTTGCCTCGTGGGAACAATTGTCCATGGCTCTCGTAACGATGGTCCAGCCTTTCCTGCCTCGGACCCCTTCTCTCATATTCCCCTCAAGTCTGGCCCTAGACCTTCGAAGGTCACTCTTCAGCAACTGGAGTGGGCCAAATACCTTGAGCAACATCCCCTTTCTTCCGAAGAGAACAGCACACCGATAGTGAAAAACACTGCTTTTTTCATTGATGAAGAGGGTGTTTTGCAAGGCGAATATGTGAAGCAGAACTTGTGGCATCCGGAGAGGTTAGTGACTCGAGTTGTCTTGAAAACAACTGACATTCTTCTAGGGAATATATTGTGGCTGGTGTAGAACCTCGACAGGTATTCGAGACAAAGTGGGGCAAGGCAGGGCTGTTGATCTGTAAGTGATGAAAGGTGCTGCTCGATGAACAGGACTGAATTCTTACACAGGCTGGGACATGTCTCACCCTTCTGCTGCTCAAGAGCTTGCCGATTTGGGGGTAGACATCATCTTTGCTCCCACATATTGGATGGCTACCGACAGTGAACCGTATGTGGATAGTTCAAATACTTATCTTAACTCATGCTTACTGGACGCAGGTTGATCCATAACCACCCGCATCCGACCGATTATGAGACTAGTGTTGTTTCTGCTCTGTGCCTTACCCGAGCGTTCGAAACCGAAACTGTCTGGATCATGTGCAATGCCGGTGGAGATGCCATTGAAGGTTTCATGGGAGGAAGTGGAGTATGGGCTCCGCTGAGGGGAAGAGTAGGTGGATGCGGGGTTGAGGCCAGTTTACAGATTGTCGACGTAGAAACGGACGTCCTCAAGGTACTGCATTTCTCCAGATATCCTTGATAAGATATTGACTTCTTTTTAGGACGCCAGACAAACGTATAAGATCAGGGAGGATTGGAGCAAAAAGCAAGCTACATAAAGCGTATTTTTGTAAATGAAATCATTGTTACATCTTCTCTTCTAATGCAGCGATGATATTCACGTATAAGGAGTATATCAAGCCCATTGATGTTGAGCTTGACTAAGGCGGTCTGGTGTAAGTTAATTGTACATGACTAGCTATCGATGTTGACACAAATAAGGCCGAACGCTGACAAAACAAATAAGACCCCAATCAGAAGATTAGAAGACTTGACGTTTATATTTAGCTATAACTGTTACGTAACGTAATTACTCTCGGTCATCGGGCTCGCGGCGTTGTTCATGCCGAAGGGGCTCCGCTGGTTTACTGTTTGCAAACATATCATGGCTGTTCCAACGATTATCAAGCAAAGAGTACAAACCAGTGACATAGGCACCCTTATGATGATGTTCTCATTCCTTTGGATAGCTCCAACAACCTTTTGAATACATGACTGAATCAGCCAAAGCAGGTCGGTCGCCGACTAATTACCATGATCAATCAGGTGGTTCGGCGAATCCTAGGGCTGTCTCAAGGTCTGCTTACTCACCTCTGGGATAAGAGGTCGACAATAGAGGCCGAGGTACATGTTTTATAACGATATATAAATGCCTCCCTGGACAAAGATTGGGTTATCAAAAGTAATGAGGGCTTTGACTTCACTGATTTAAAATACTCATAACCCCAAACTTCTTACTTCCACCAACCCACCGCACAAACAACATGTCATTCAAGACCATCATCGTATTCGGATCCACCGGTAAGCAAGGAAGCGCAACGATTAAAGTAAGTAGCCCAGATGAATTTCATATATTGTGTCTTAACTGACTGCCTCTTCAGGCTCTCAACGCTATTGGAAGCTACAGCATCATCGCGGCTACTCGAGACACTGAAAGTGACAAGGCCAAAGCTCTCGCTCAAATTCCCAACATCAGAGTAGTTAAAGGCGAAATTGGAGACCATGCTCATCTCTTCAAAGACCCTGTCCATGGTATCTTTTTCTTCTTGATAGGTTTCGACATTGGGGCATCCATCGAACGAGGTAATCACACATTGTCAAATATTCCTGGGGCTTCAAAGCTGATAGGATTTATAGCCAAGGGCATGCTGGACACTGCCGTTTCTAAGGGCGTCCAACACGTCATTTTCTCTGGCGTAGATTTCTGCGGTCACCGAGAGAAGGGTATTGGGCATCCATTGTAAGCTCTTATCATTCGCTTTGAATCGAATTCCTCGCTAACTTAAGTCGGCAGTCTTGACGCTAAGAAGCCAGTTGAAGACTATCTTATGACTCTTCCTCTCAAATGGACCATTATTCGCCCTACAGCCATCATGGAGAACCTTTATATGCCGATTTACAAGGATATCATCACCACCACCTGGGTTGAGACCATTTATTACAAGTGGATTGCCTCAAAGGACATTGGTAAGATTGCCGCCGAGATTTTCGAACATCCTGAAAAGTTCTCCGGGAAGGCTTTGAATATTGCTGGAGATGGTATGACTCCTGATGAACATGTCAGAATGTGGAAGGAAGTGACTGGTGAAACTCTTAATGCCATCAAACCTCCCAAATTCCCTCCTGGTTTGGACAGCGCTATGAAGGTAAGCTTTTTGTCACATCAAGCAGAGTAACGTTGACAGTCGTCTAGTTCTTTGATGCAAACGAGTGTGACGCAGACATAGAAGAGAACAGGAAGAACTTTCCTTGGTTGATGGATTTGAAGACTTGGTTGAAGCAATCATCTTTTGCTTCTCAGTAGTTAGTTATCTGATCTTGCAGTACTTGAAGAAGTGATATACATAGGGGATGTCTTTGTTCATACACGTCCGAACCCTATTTACTGTGCTACAGAGCTCAAAGGGGAAATATGTTCATAAGGTTATAAATTTAGGCTATGCAGCAGGCTATATAAATGTATTTTTCGTCCCAAAAATTTCTGGTTATCCGCATGTCTCATCGTAATCAGAGCACTGCCATTCCAGAGCGTTTAGTTCACCTTCTCTCATAACGGTTTACAACCACAATGCTCTCTTGAAAGCGTAATCCATTTTTGCAAGTAGAGATGTCGAAGACTCGGCTTCTGTAAGGCTATACTGGGTGTCAGGCAAATAAAAACCGGGTACGTGAAACATCGAAGACTCACCTAACGATGTCCTTTTCGACCACCAAGTCGTTCCTTTTACACGCTTCGGCGATCTGCTCCACTATCTGGTTCACAGTCTCCGCGCAAGTCGCATCACCTGATTGTCCTGGAAGAGCCTTGAATGCATAGTATTCAGTAACATCGGGGTTGATGATGGCATGCTCGACAGAAGGAGTGGGTGTCGAGGGTGTAGCGGCTGTCGTCCTCTTTGTTGGAGTAGCCGGTGCAGCTTTGTTACGGAGGGAGTATGTACTGTAGCGGGTAGACTCGTCGGTGGGTGAGAAGTTGATGAGGAAACCGGCATTCTAGCAATGTCAGCTGTGATCATGAGTAGGTGCAGCTCACTTCTTTGGGATCCCGACTTGCCTCTTGCAAGGTAGATAAAATATATGCTCCCTTTTGAATAGATGTGATGGACGGTAAGGGTATGCGGGTAAACTGCACGACCTTTTCAAGAGAGTAGTTGAAGGTGACTACGTAGACCGCGCTTCTTGTCTAGATATATAATTAGTTTGCGCCCTTATGGGAATAAAAGAAGTCGTACCAGGAGCAAAATCTTCTCCTCCAGCTCAGAGCTTATTTTGACACTCCTTGGGTCAGGCGAAAGTAATATCCATCCACCAATTCTCTCCTCTCCATCGCTCAAGACCCTAGCAGAGCAAGTTTCAACTGCCATTTAGTCAGCTTTCCAATCTATATCAAGTTGGCAAAGATCTCACTGGCAACGTTCCTAATCCTATCCAATCTTACTACGCTGGAAGCATCCTCGCTTGTAAGAGTCTCCAAAAACTCGCTGAAGACTGCCAAGTTTCGGTGGCCAAGTAGAAAGGATATGACAGCTTGCGCGAAGAAATCGGAGATAGCGCCGTAGAACATTCTACTGAGCGAGCTGACACCATCATGGAGCTACCATAGCGTTCAATATGGCAACGTGACCTTGCGATGAGATACTTACCATGCCCGAAAGATCTCGCTTTCCTGTCCTTACGAAATCTCCTTTTAGTGCCGAGGTATGTGCATAGCAGAGACTGATTGTGTCACCATTATTTGCCCAGATGTCGTTGAAAATGTTTTCCACGGTGGGACCGCTGATCTGGAGGCCAAGTTGCATGAGCATGGTGTTAAGAACTCGACGAGCGATTGCAGACTGGACGACGTTGGTTCGATCAAGACAATCAATACAACTGCGATACTGTCAGCTTTATGTCAAACATTATGGGCAACAAAGAGCTCACTTGGTCCTGAAAGCACCCTTTTGCTCTCGAATGGCATCTCCTTGCAAAGTCCAAAGATAACCCATGGACTCAAAATCAAGAGAGTCGATGAGCTCGACGATGTTCTCCCATTTCATTCCGTGGCATTTCGCATGAAAGTCGAACCCAACGTATTTGATATCATCTCTTTCGAGGCTATTAACTAGCTCTTGATAGCCATTGGTCACAACTGCTTCTTTTCCATCTTGCTCAGACAAGTTTATAATTGTCTACGGACCTTCAGATTTGAGAACTTTATTTGGGGCTTCGAGGAACTTACAACAGGTCCGTAGCGGGATGTCAAATCATTGAAATGTAAGCTGGCAACGGCGTATGTCTTGTCGACAGGCTCATTGAGTATTGGGGGCGGCTTCATTGAGTAAGGGCTTTGAGACCAGCGCAAAGGGATAGATCCCCTGACCTGGGTGAAACTGAACAGGGAGGATTTACCCTCAACCTAACGAGTCAGCGTTAGTTGAACTGATATTACGAACCTTTGCTCGGACAATCATTTCGGTCTCTACCATGTTTGCCACATGTCCGTTATCATCGATTCCTCTTCTTTGATACCTAAGCCCCGCACGATCTTTACTCCTTCTGGATACGACAACAAGGTCGACAGGAACAGCCCCGAGTGAAACATCAGGCTGTAATGGATTAGGAGGGATAGGTATACTAAAAGTTGCTGATTGGACCCATCCTTGCATCATTGGTAAGACGTATGAATGGAGTCCGAGGTCGATGAAATCTTTCATGAGCCATTCGTTCCAAAAGAAACGTTTATCAACTCTTCTCCATAAGGGTACTTGGATGTCTGGCTCGATAAAGTCCTCATCCAGGGCTGGATTGACAGGTGACTGGAAGGTGCTCGACCGAGACGGTGGGAAAAGGGTATTGTCCTTTTGAATGAGGTCGCTAAGAGCTGCACCCGTAGCTGTTCGCTGCGAAACAATCTGTCGTTTGTGTTGTAGCGTATGGGTAAGATCAAAATCGTAGCTGAAGAAGAAGCCTGCCCCAAACTCCCTGACGATTTGGCGAACAATCTTATGTTCCAGTTCTTGCCTCTTTGGAGGTTCAGGAGTGGCCGATGCGTTTTGCTTCTTTCGGAGTTTGGGCATAAATTTCCTCCACTGCCGAGATTTGGGAGGTATAGGAGTTTCATCGGCTTCAGGGGTCTCTTCAGATGAGATATCGGAGTTGGACAGATGATCTTCCTCTGAGACTGTGGTACCAGCGCCTGTTATGGGGAGCGCCAAGCTCCACTTCGTTTTCGTTTTAGGTTGACGAGAAACCTGGATGGCTAGCATACGCTTGATAGAAGAAGCGGCACCTTCTTGAGTGAGTGGTACAGCATGTATATCACCCAGAGAGAATACTTCATGTTCGTGTGGAGGTTCGTCATCGTCATGAGGAGAGAACAAAGGTGCCCCGGCACGAGGTAAGAAAACAAACAGATAGGCAGCTGACATTAGCTCATTTATTGACGGGTCAAACTCACCATCCCATAGCCTTGCAATACCCAATATTCCACCAATTATCAGCTCTCCTTGCTCGTCACCATCAACAGGTTCAACCTTGCCCTTGACTCCCCAGTGGATCAAAACGCTCTGGCCGGTGTCTGGAGAGAGGACGACTCCATCGTCATGAATGATTAGTGTTAGTCGGCGATAAATATGCGGCGGAAGAGGCGGCACTGTGAATCTAGGAGGTAGGGAAGTTGCCTGGGTCATGTGTAATGTTTTTTGATATGCTCTATCCTGAAGATTACAATGGGGAAAGCGAATAATCGGACGACAACAGCGAACGACCTCCACTTCCGTCGGAACAGGGGAGCAAACCAGCAACTCAGACGTCATAAGTGACTGGCAGCAAGCGAGGATAATCCCAAATCTGGTGTGCTTGCTCGTTATGTGGTAAATGGTTCTTATTTGTTCTCCACACCATAGTCTCAGGCCTGAAATGGCTTCCATCGCAAACATAGAGCGAGCATACAGAGTCCTTGCAGACAGAGAAGTCACCAGGCTGGAGTATTCGCTGCTTCACAAGCCCTCGACAGAACAAGCTTTCTATTCTGTCCACAACTCTTTAAAACACAGACGCAACAATCGATATTCCAACGTCCTCGCCTATGACCGTACAGCTGTTACCGTAGATGGGGAGTACTTGAATGCCAATGTGGTAACAGATGGAAAAGGTGGACGGTGGATAGCAGCTCAGGTGAGAGGTTCAGCAAGTGTTTCCTATATTTCGTTACTGAAGGTTGTTTGAACGCAGGCTCCCCCACCGCAAACCTTTGACACTTTCTTCAAGGCTCTCTACTCGGGAGCTGCTACAGGGAGACCCCCCAATAATGTGATAGTAGTCCAGCTTACAGGCTGGGAAGAGTCTGGAATACCAAAGGCAGACCCTTACATGTAAGTTCAGATATTTCGAGGGTATAGCTAATGTTACAGGGAGCATAAGATGCCAGACATGGGTGTGCATCTTTCTCGGAGGGAAATTATTGACAGAATATCAAGCACATTGACTGAAGTTGCTTTGCAAGGCGATAGGCGAGTGAATCTGTTCCACTACCAATTCGACGCCTGGCCGGATCATGGTGTGCCCACGGGAACAGCCGTGCAAGCATTGAGGGAGTTAGTAAAGGAAGTAGAGGAGAAAAGAAGGGAGCTTGGCTGTGAAGTTTGGGTTCACTGGTAAGTACCTGGCGAGCAAGTGCTCAATGCCAAATTGACCATGTTACGTTTTCAGCTCTGCCGGTGTTGGGCGCACTGGAACTTTCATTGCACTTTCATCACTCCTTTCACCTGACGCACCCAACGTATCGTCTCCGATAGGCCCTCTGCCTCAAGAAATTGCAGGAGATCGGATAGCCAAGACTGTAGACACCATTCGCGAAAGCCGAGGGATGCTTGTGCAGACCCCCGGTCAATTTGAGCTTCTGTACCGAATGCAATAGCAAGTCCCCGTAGACTATAATTTTTCCCACGATGCACTTGTGCATTTGACGGATTCCGATTCGCGCCGTAGTCCGGTGTGCGTTCCTGAAAGTGTCCCGATCTCATGTGTTCCAATACAAATAATTGTCCTCCACCCCCTATTTTTCTCTTCGCAGAAACATCCCCCCAACAGCCCACAATGCTCGCCACATCCCTCAAGCGAGCTCTCCAGACAGGCATCAGAGCAGAGCTTTCAAATGCCCCTATAGCACCCCGTGCTTTCTCCACCGCTTCCCTCGCTTTCACTCGCCCAACCCCGCGTCCAATCCGACTTCCTTACTTTACTCCTTGCACTCGCTCTTCATTCTTCTTCCCCTCACACACTTTCAAGTTCCCCCGGTCATTATCGACTGCTGCATCCAAGAATCAGGTCTACTCTGATATCCCCAAGTCATTGCCATACTGGCTTTATGGCTGCTCAGCAGTCGTCTTCGGAATCATTGTAATTGGCGGTCTCACAAGATTGACCGAATCAGGTCTCAGCATTGTGGAATGGAACCCTATCACTGGCATTTTGCCGCCCATAACCAAGGAAGACTGGGATGAGGAGTGGGAAAAGTACAAAGTGTCACCCGAAGGTATCATAATGAACGCGAACATTTCCAGGGATGAGTTTAAAAAGATCTTTTACATGGAATGGGGTCACCGTCTTGCTGGGCGAGCTCTTGGCATAGGGTGAGTACTTTTCAAAGTCAACATCCGCTAACAATTAGTTTCGTTCTTCCCACCATCTACTACCTTGCGCGATACAAGCTCCCCCGTCCTCTGCCCGCCAAGCTTCTCCTTATCGGTCTTGGTATTGGATTCCAAGGTGTCCTTGGCTGGTGGATGGTGAAATCTGGTCTCGACGAGCAAATCATCACCGACAACTCTGTTCCCCGTGTCTCTCAATACCGTCTTGCCGCACACTACAGTGCTGCAGTTGCTCTTTATCTTGGTATGCTCTCAACTGCTATCGGTATTCAGCGCGACATGAAGCTCGCCAAGAACCATGCTATCGTTTCTGCACTCAACATCCCCGCTGTTAAGAAATTTAGGGGGTTGATTCATCTTTCCGGTATGATGGTCGCCCTTACCGCTGTCACCGGTGCTTTTGTGGCTGGTCTTGATGCTGGTTTGGTCTACAACGAGTTCCCAATGATGGGTGATGGTTTGGTGCCGCCTAAGGATGAGCTTTTTGACCAGAGATATGCCAGGTCAGGGTCTGACAAGATTTGGAGAAATATGCTCGAGAACCCTGTTACTGCTCAGTTTGACCATCGTGTTTTGGTACGTTTATATATTCGAAATGTCTCATAATTCATTGCTGACCATTGACTGCAGGCAACTACAACCTTTACGATCCTCTGTATTCTTCCATTCGCAGCTCGAAGATTACCCTTCCCTGCTGCCCGTCGCCTTGCTGCCCTCACAACTGCTGCCGCCGTCACTCAGGTCACTCTCGGTATCAGCACTCTTCTGTATCTTGTGCCCATCCCGCTCGCTTCCATGCACCAAACTGGTAGCGTTGTTCTTTTGACTTGTATTATGGCGTTGGGAGGAGCTTTGAGGAAGCCCAGTAGGATGATCAGATACATGCGCAGGGCGTAATTTAACCATACATATAAAATGACTGTCGTTGTTCACATACTTCGCATTGATGCATTATAACACTTCTCATATTCTGTGCGTTATTAAATGCATATGAAGAAAGCTGCAGAAATGATATCGGAGATTGACAGGTTATATCCTCGAGGCCGGTTGTAAATGTCTGGAAAGTTGCTTCCCCCCTGGACCGGTTAATCTTCGTCTCTGCCTCAGTCTTCTTCAAAAGACTTTTCCCTGCTCCACCGCTTCTTTTCTTCACCTCTTCTCGCTCCTGGCCCCTTTGAAAGGCAAAATGGGCCGCTCAAAACCTCGTACGAACAAACGGCCTCCTCCCAAAATCCGCCCAAATCTTCCTACCCAACCTTCTCCCTCGCCAACCCCCATTCCAAATCCCTCCACCTCTGATCAGTACGCCACTCCACCCTCAATACCACCGCCTTCTTTTCCATCTCTACCTACAGATATCCTTTCCGTACCTAGGTCAACCTTGGCAAATGCAGACGCAGCAGCAGCCAGAGCAACAGCAACTGCAGCCAATCTTTCAGCAGCGCTTTCAAGCTGGTCCGCAAATACCTTGGGGCGGATGGAGCCTATGCCAAAACTCACTGAATCACAACTTAGCGTTCTGGCGGGTGCAGCGGCTGGTATAGGGGAAGCAAATTTTCTTTCTGGGATGTCAGCTTCAAGGAACGGGCAAAGTAGTGGATCTGCAGGGGAAGGACAGTATAGTGGTGGGATACCGATTGATTTGCCTGCAAGCTTGGCAGCTCTTTTCGAAGCCAAATTGACATTGGACAGGGAAAAGGCCAAGTTGATGAGGATGCAAAAGGAGCTAAGAGGCCAAAGAGAGAGTATCAAGGAGGTGGAAATGCAAATGGAGACACAGAGAATGACTAGTCAAATGACAGCAGATAGGATAGTGGCGTCTAGACCAGTACCGGCGCTGGAGGAAGGGTGTACTTGCGGACAGTGAGTATCGCAGTAAAGAAAAAAAAGAAAAGGCCAGAGTAGTAAACTGAAGAAATGATGTAGGTGTCTTGCATATGCTCCGGAATCTGAGCCAGAGTGTTACGACTGTGAAGACGATTGTGCGTGTGATTGCCATTCGTACGAAGAGTACGAGTGCAGTCATGACCATCATGATTATGAAGAGGAGGAAGAATATCACGAAAAGAAACGACCTTTGTCTGAAGATCCGGCACGACTAGTAAGTGTAATTCTCTTGTTTTTACAACTCTGGCTAAACCAGGCCCAGGACGAAACCGTTAGAGAACTGTTCAATTGGATAAAAGCTGTAGTATGGACAATAGAACAAGCAGCCATAGTATCCGGTCGTCGGAATTGGAAACAATCACCGACGAAAGCAGAATGATATACCTATACATGCCTCTCGTACCCAAACCATGCTCTCGTCTAAGTCTAAGCCGCAACTTCCTGAGTCCTTGGCCTTCCTCGTCCTCCCTTGTTTCCTCGCTCTCCTCGCTCTCGAGGTTCCCCGACGCTGCTCTGCATGGCAAACTGGATTGCTTGAGATCGGAAGGCAAGGCCACGGGTGGTTTCGATAAGGGTGGCGGTCGGGGTGGCGTGAGGCCGTGTGATGTGAAGCATGTTCTGAAGTTGATATTAGTAAAACATTATGATACGTTATGGATCTCAATATCCTCACCTCCTTGAGGTCAATCTTGGCCTCAACACCCATCCTCGAGTCTCTGATAAGGTTAACAATCCACTTCTCTCCTTCCTCATTGGACAAGTTGAGGGTCTTGGACAATTGTCCAATATCGATTCTTCGATGTAAACGGCAGATAACCTCGGAAATCAACCACCTCGCGTTCTCCACAAACTCATCCGCAAAGCCCGATAAGAAAAAGTCTGAACGAACGACAGACTCAGCGACTGACAATCGTTGTTGAGCTTGGGTGAGATCAAAGTCGGCAAACACATCTTTGAGGAAGCTGGTGATGGGGTCGGTGTATTGGTACTCTTCAGTCTCGACGATACGGGTGAGCTCCTTGACGTGGTCTCGAGAGCGGACATTGGCGGGTTTGGGAGCTCGGCGGGAGATGATGGCGGCCGCAACGAGGTATCGGAGGAGGTGAGGGCAAGAGGTTTGGATGGTGTTGAGATAGGCGGGGGAAAGGAACATATCAAGCAAGCCTTGGCAGCCCTGGTTCTCTCCGAGATTGAAAAACACAAAGAGTGACCAGTGAAGCAACCATGTCCGGGCCTGGAGCTGAGCGAGAGGCTTGGCAAGAGAGGTACCGTGGGGGTTATCGATGGTCTCGCGGAGGTCTCGGACTTGCACCAAAGCGGCGTCCCATTCACCGTTGAGGATGTTGGAGGCAAGTTTACCCCATTGGGCAGAGATGTTGAGCTCGTAAGAAGGGGAAAGAATGAGGAAGTGGTAAAGAAGGTTTCCGGCAGAACCGTAGTCACCAAGAGAGTATTGGTACTGACCAAAGTGGTAAAGGGCATTGATTTGGTCAATGTCAATCTGCAAGACGTAAGTTTCGCTCCGTTTTGAATGAATTCCGCTTGAGCAACTCACCTGGTACTCAGATCTCAGCAAATCCAGATTTCTGTCCTTGTCACCACCGCTCCTCAACTTGGCCACCGCATCCGGGTCCTCGATCACCTTTGTCACGGGCTGAGCCTTCTCCTGCAACTCCTGATACTTGGTAGTAGCCTCATCTCTCAGTCTAGCAAAGTCGGTAGGTTCGGCATTTTCAATCTGGGCGTGGAATTGTTCAACATAGTTGACCATGTTTGTTCCTTTGGCGAGATCATATCTGAGTTGTTAGTCAGGCTCTCAAACTAGTATGACTCACTGAGCTCTGGCGAGTTGTTCGGCAGGGTAGATTGCGATATCTGAGAGATGGTTGAGGAGAGGGATAGCAAGGTGTCGGTCGAGGTGGGGGATGAGTTTCTGGCTGTCAGCTATGTCGGGAACAGCGTATGCTTACCTGTGTAAGGTCGTAATCGGCCATTTTGAATATTGTTTTGGTTTTTTAGGGGAGTACAGGTGTTCTTTGCAGTATTACCCTAACCCGTTAGCTATAGACAATAACCACTTCGACACTTCGAAAACATATCGCCGCATATCCCCGTCATTGCATTCAATGTGGCGCCCTTCTATTCTCTCTTTCCATCTTTCTTCATTCTTCATCTTTTTCATCTGTGCATTCGGCATCTGTTGACTCGTGCATAATCAGTACCAGAAACGAATAGACGAGACCAGAATTTAGACATGTATATAGGATGCATTCTTTGTCTCTGTCTCTGTCGCTCAGTCTTTCCTACGATAAAATGCCCTCGCTCTTATTTGAATAAATGAAGTGATCGAAGACCGTCAACCCCGAAGCTGCTTTCGCGTTCTAGACTCACGATGAATCATAGCTTGCGTCAGGCATACAGAAAGGGGTTTGCATTTCAAGTCTGGAGACAGTAGTATGTCATCTGCGATTTCATAGATGCTGTCCTCTAAATGCTTGCCCCACCACTTGCATTTTCCCCATCATTTACCGCTGCGCTGGCGCAACAGGTCGCGGTTTCGCAGCTAGCGGCCATAGTATGTTACGTAAATGAATGATCTGCAAGGCACGGCAGAGATGGATCTGTTGAATAATCTGAGGGGAGCTGCGTTATGCGCGGGGTGTTCGTTTTTGAGTGTGCTCTATTGTTCTTGCGGCGTGTGTACAGACGTCATGGATGAAGCATTGCATAATGCATGGTCATGGCCAGCAGCGTGAACGGAAAGGCCCTTTCTTTGCTACTGCTTCGCAACCATTTAAAGGGGGCAGTCCGGCAGTGGCGGTGTTTCAAAATGCATTGTCTCGACTTTCTCCACGTGGGAACCCTGAGGAATTCCAGTGCTGTTCTTCTGTGGAGCTCTCGATTACAGAGACAAGCCACCAAGATGCGACGCGATTTTATCTCTAGAATCTCTGGCCTCATATCTCTTCCCTGCCCCTGTCTTCTAACCGCTTGCACGGATCCCATTATCGCCACCCTGCGATGATTTCGCAGCCTGTCTAATTTTATAGACCTTTATACTTTCTTTTCAATCCACACTTTCATTCCACCACCACACCATGTCCTCGACGACAGACCCAGGAGCTGCAGTCTCCTCTTTCGTGGCTTCCTATGAGTCCACACTTACCCAAGTCTCCGTCCGAGCTGTCGGATCACAGTTCGCATTGATGACTGGTATATCAATGGCGACACTGCTTGCATTCAGTTTCTTCAGGCCAAGAGAGAAGAAGGTGAGTTGCCGGTCGTTCGAGACAGGTAGCCGGGCTGACAAGATTTTCTCACTGCAGGTCTATGCCCCCAAAGTAGGTTGACTGGTTATTGCTACTGAGAATCATCCTAACCTGGTTAATAGATCAAGTACCAAGTATCAAAGCCTGCCGATCCCTTAGACGATCCCGATTATGAACCGCCTCCGCCTCCGATTTCCAATGGCTTTTTCGCCTGGTTGAGCCCCATGATCCACTTGAAGGAGGAGGAAATTATTGCGAACATTGGTCAGTGTCTATATCACTTTAAAGGTTATCGAAAGCGCTTACCAAAAATTACAGGTCTTGATGCCGCTACATTCCTTCGATTTTTAAGAATGCTGCGCAACATTTTTACAATCACTTCGATCATTGTGGCCGCTTTGCTCGTCATCGATATCATCTATAACCTCAAATACGTTAACAGCAACGATAGAAATGCGCTGAGTCTTTTAACCATTCAGAATGTATCGGGAAGCTGGGTGTGGCCGGCCCTGGCCGCTAGCTATGTTATCAGTGAGTTTTCAGCCCTTATGCAAGAGAAATCCATTATGCTGACATTTAGCAGATATTGTAGCGATGTACTTTAGTGAGCAGTTTTCTTAAAACAAAAAAATAGGTTGCCATTACTGACTTTGGCACGTAGTCTGGCTCAACTGGAAATCAATGGTACGTCAATAATAAATGACGGCTGCTTGTCATTTCTGACCAGCCTCCGTAGGTTCGACTGAGAAAAGGATGGTTTAGATCTCCTGCATATCAGACCAAGATCTATTCTCGAACGCTCATGGTAACGTTTTGCATAACATTTTTTTCTTTCAGTGATTAATTCATTAACTCGTTCTTGCAGGTCACTCATGTCCGCAAAGATTTCCGCAGTGACGCCGGTTTGCTGTCTCTTATGGGTCTTCTCAAAGTGGATGGTATCAAGATCGGTCCTTCAATCGACTGTACTTGCATTGGTCGAAGACTTGAAGATTTTCCAAAAATGGTCGACGATCATAATGAAGCTGTGCAAGAGCTCGAAAAGCATCTTGTAAAGTATTTGAAGGGAGGGGAAATGGCAAAGAAAAGACCTGTGATTAGAAAAGGAGGTTTCCTTGGATTTGGAGGTGTGAAGAAGGACGCCATTGACTACCACGCCAAGGAAATCAAGTTTCTCCGTGACCGAATTGACGCCAAACGACAAGCTATCGACTCGCTTCTCCGCAAAGAGCGTCATGCCCGTAAAAAGGGCAACAAGGTTATCAACAGAGTGGAGGGAGAGAATTATGGATTTGTGACATTCAAGACAATTGCCGAAGCGCATAGGATTGCGAGGACGCATAGGGGCAAGCTCAAGGAGTTGTTTGGAGCTGAGCTGCAGCTGGCTCCAATGCCGCATGATATCGTCTGGGAGAATATTTCAAAGGAGCCGGCGGAATTGGGATCGAAGAATACTTTTGGATTTATCATTATTGGAATCGTCTGCTTCTTCAACACCTTGCCTGTAAGTTTAAGCCTTTTTTTTTTTTTCGGCACAAGGCCGGCCGCCAACACAAAACAAATAGTTGCTTGTTGTTTCGTTGCTTGCCAATTTGAGTTCATTGACGGTCTACGTTACATTTCTTGCGGATTGGAAAGATGCTGGTAGCTGGGGCCAGTGGACCGTGAGTCTTTTTTCTTTTCTTTTTATCATCCTATAGAGTTACTCAAAATGTTGAACAGTTCTCCATGGTCTCTGGTATCCTCCCATCCGTTGTCTCTGCCCTGTTTGGCTACCTTCTCCCTATCATCATCCGCAAAATCTCCAAGTACCAAGGAGCACCCACACGTTCCCGCCTGGACCGCGCAGTGACCGCTCGATACTTTTTCTTCATGATCATTTCCAACTTGGTCATTTTCTCTCTTCTCGGTGTGGTATACACAGCCATAGCGAGGATTGTTGTGCAAATTGGTGGGCACCAGAGTGCGAGCACGATCCTTAAAGGGTTTGAGGATATCCCGGATCAGATTCAGGGGACATATGTTCAGCAGAGTACTTGTATGTTTTTTATTATTATTATCTTGCTACGTTTTTCCAGACGACTTTTGGGTAAAGCTGATACAAACTTGACCAAAAAAAAAACAGATTGGTTGACTTGGTTGCCGCTCCGAGGTTTCTTGGTCATTTTCGAATTGATCCAGTTGATCAAATTGGCCATGGTATCTATCCGAAGGTTCATGTTTTCTCATACCCCTCGCGATATTAGGGAAATGACCAAGCCGCCATACTTTGAATACGCCATTGGTGAGTAGGATTCGATCGACCGAACGAAAAACAGAAAAAAGAATTGTGACTGACGGGCGATGGGTGGTTTTTAGTCATTGTCAACTTGCTGTTCATCACTGCCGTTGGATTGATTTACGCTCCCCTTGCGCCTTTGGTGGCTATGGGTGCCTGTTGTGTCTTTTGGTTTTCTTCCGTCGTCGTAAGTTTGATTGTTTTTTTCGATGATATTGCACTCTTTTTTTTTTTTTTTTTGAGAGGGAGCGGAGGCTGACGAGAAGGGGCGCAGTACAAGTATCAGTTGCTCTACGTGTACATTTCCCGAGCGGAAAGTGGCGGTAGGATGTGGAACGTCTATGTGAATCGACTTTTGGCATGCTGTGTCTTGATGCAGCTCTTGATGATTTTGAGTGAGTTTTTTTTTTTTCTTCTTTTGAGTGCTCCGCGCTGATTTTGTTAGCTACTGGTCTTATTCGCGACCGATGGATCGACTGTGTCGCCGCCGCGCCTCCTCTTTTATTCATCCTCGCCTTCAAGATTTACATTTCCCGCACTGCCGAACGTCAATTCCGGTACTATGAAGCCTCGCCCGAAGAAGTTGAGCAAGAAAAAATGTATAGCATGTCGGAGGAGAAGCCGATGATGAAGCAGTCGGATGTGGAAAACAGGTTTTTACACCCGGCGTTGCAGCATAACAAGCTGTATACCGTGATGGTGCATAAGAGTCAAGAGTCGTTGGCGAGGGAGGTGTTGAGTGCGTATCCGTGGTTTGCGGGCAAACACGAGCACGAGGGGGTGGCGATCAAGGCTGTTCGCGAGGTGAGTTTTGAAATTGTTTTTGTTGGGTCTGTTTTGGTGGTTGACGCGATGGGGGGTTTTATTTAGGAAAATCTGGAATACGATCCGGCTCGAGATGGACCGGCGGACGAAGTGCACCAAGCGGACTGGGACGCGAAATCCGTGGCATCGACCGATATCCTGTCGAGATACGAGTACGCGTCTTCTGTCCCGAATTACGAAGAAGCCTACCAACATTACCCAATACCGCTTACGGACTCTCCCTCACTGGCTCCTGCGAGTTTACCATTGTTACCTATGGATAATCCGTCCACGGACCAGCTGTTACCTACGCATGAGCGGTCAGAGCAGTTTACGACTGGTCCGCTGCCGAGAAGCCAGCCGAGTCGGGCGTATCATCATGATTATTCGCCCATGCCGCCTGGCGCGAGGCATGCGGCGCACATGTCGGATGTAGATCTGTCTGATCCTTCTTCTCCACTCTTGGCCCAGGATCCATGGTCGAACAATTCTTACGCCTCTGGTGGGGGTGGGGCAAACAATGGGAACAATGCACGCGTGCCGTACCCGCCATCGGCGTATACCCAGCCTCCGTTGGGGTACGTCCCGCCGACGATGAGGCGGACGGCATCGGATCTGTCGGAGAGTGATGTAGGTGGGGCAGGTGTTAGCGGCGCGACAGGTGCTAGCGGCGCGACAGGTGCTAGAGGCGCGACGAGGTGGGATTCAGGGGATAGGGAGGAGAGGGATTACTTGTCGGGACAAGGGTCGCAGGGGTATTACAGGAGGGAGTATTGAGTTCTTTTCTTTTTTTGATATGTTTTAATTGGGCTGGAGGTGCGGGTCGCCCCGTTGAGTTTGGGATTTGAATGATAAGTCACGACAAGACAAGAGGACAAGTATGGTTACTTGAGAGAAATGAAATGTGTCTTTTTATATTTTTAGTGTATATGAAAAAAAAGTGACGACTTTTTTCATTCCATAGACTAACTATTTGCCGGGGGAAGGTCTTGCAAGAGTACTCTCCAGACAGCCCAGCCAATCCTTCCAAACCCTTCTCCACCTGTCCCATCCTTCCCGCCGGCTCGTCGCCTCGCCTCTTTTGCAGTTTGCTCGTCAAACACGCCGGTGGCGGCGCGGGCGTTGATGACATGGTTGACGATGGAGGGGGTGAATTCGGGGTGGCCCTGGACGGTGAGGATTTGGGCGAGTGGGCGGGAAGGGGTGGAGAGAGGGTGGGGTTTGTAAAAGGAGTGGATGGGGTAGCGCGGGGTGGAGAGGAGGAGGGTGCATCCGGGGGGGAGGGAGGGTACGTGGTCTCTGTGCTGAGGGGGGCGTAGATGGGTTAGATGGTTAGATGGGTAGATGCGTAGGGGCTAGAAAGAACTGACCATTTGCTCGAGGTAGACTTTATCCCCGCCGCCTTGCCCCTTTACATCGCCGGTCCACCAGTACCTCCCTTCCTCTGTCAACTGACATCCGTAGACGCCAATTTCCCAGCCATTGTGCCCGGGGACGCACTCGCCGCCCAAAGCGATGGAGAGGATCTGGTGGCCGAAACAGATGCCGATGAGTTTGAGGTGCTGGTACGCGGGCGCGGAGGCGAGGGAGCGGACGAATTGGACGAGAGGCGGGATAAAGGGGTTGGCTGTGTCGTGCGCGGTATGTTCTGCGCGGGTCAGCACGACACGGGGGGAGAGGGAGAGGGAGAAGGGACATACTGGACCCGGTGAGCATGACACAGTCGTATGCGTCGGGTGCACCGTGCTGCAGTCTCTCGGCGGGGGGGTACTCTTTCTTATCGACGACGTCGTAGGGGTCGACTTGGAGGCGGGTGCGGCGGGCTATGGCGGAGTCGGGGTATGTGGCGAGGGAGTCGGTGAGCCACTTTGTGTATATGGCATGGTCTGTGGTGTGAGCGGGGGACGGGGGCGGGGGACGTACAGTTGCCGGACTCTTTGAGGACGTCGTCGTTCTGGGGGGGTGAGCGGCGGGGGGGGGGAGTAGCACGGGGGGACTCACGGGTGTGTCGCAGAGGAGGAGGGCCACGCGCACAGTCGCCATTGCGTCGATGGAGAGAACAGAAGCGGCTACTTGCATACTTATACTCTACTTGTTACGTAATGACTATTGCCACTACTTCTGCTGCACTTGTACTCTTGACCACTCTTCACCACTCTTGACCACCCCCCCCCCTCCCCCCGATGCCAGACAGACTCCTCGGCGCCGACGCCCACGCGCTGCTCCCCCGCGCCGCCGCCCCCCGCATAGAGCGCGGCCCCGACGCCGGCGCCCGCAGCCTGTACCAGCAGCACGTGCTCGACGAAGACACCTACACCCGCGCCCTCTCCCACATCATCGCCCGCGACTTCTTCCCCCACCTCCCCCACCTCCACGCCACGAACCAGTACCTCGCCGCCCTCCACGCCAACGACCCCCACCGCCTCTCCGCCTCCATCCGCACCCTCGCCGCCCTCGCCCGCCGCGATGCCCACGGTATCCCTGACTCTGCCACCGAGCGCACAGAGTATAGCATGGCCGGCACCCCCTACATCGCCATGCCTGGATCCGGCGGCAGGCCCCTCAGGACGCCCGTCGGGGCGAGAGGATGGGACACGCCCCTGGGGAGCACCAGTCGCCGCCGGGACATCCACGATGACATTCTCGATCACAACTCTCACTCTTCCGACCACCCCGACCACCCCCACCCCCCCAAAAGACAGCGCCGACTGCCGCCTGTCCGGGACGACCTCTCCCTCGACGCATTCCAGCGCAACTTTACGTCCGAAGACAACGCTTCCTTTGTGCACATTCTCGATGAAGAAAATAGACGCAGGCGGGAAGAAAAGTTTGGATGGGCGTTTGAGGCGGAGAAAAAGGCGGAGGCGAGGAGGATAGAGGGCGAGGTGAGGAGGAGGATGATCCTCGATAGAGCAAAGAGTGGTGGGTGGAGAGTGGATGGCGACGGCAGGCGATTGATTGGCGGACTCGCCGAGGGGGAGGCGTGGAGGGATATCAAGGCGATCGAACATGTGGCTGAGGGTGAGGCGGGAGTAGACCCGGAGACATCCACCGCTCTCATCCCCTCTTCCTCCGCCCTCCACCCCTCTTCTTCCTCCGCCCTCATCCTTTCCTCCTCCTCCCCACCCCCGCCCCTCTCCGAAATCCCTCTTCCACCCAAACATCCACTGGCCGAAGCACTCGCCGACGCCGGTCTGCCCCCTACCGCACTCATCTCCTCCACAGACGGCAAGATTGTGCCGCACCTCGAGACCGCCTCGGGCGCCCTCACTGTCTCTGCGCCAGAGGGGGGTGATAGGGGAAGAGGAGACGAGGAGAGGAAAGAAAGAGAGAGGAGGGAGAGAGAAGTGTTGGGCGAGGAAAAGGGGGAAACATTGTCTGCCGCAGGGAGTGGTGTGGATATGTGGAAGTATAAAGTGTGTCCCGTGTCTCTACTCTTCACTCTTCAACAATTGTATAATACTAAATCACAATAGGCACGGAACAATCTCATGTTCCTCCCCGACGCCAACACAAACCCTTACCCCGACCCTTCCTCCTCTTCCCTCTCCACCTCCACCTCCACCTCGGCGCCCCCCATCCCGATAAGCGCCGCAAGACCGAGCGTGAAGCATTCAAATACGAGGTTGCATGAAGATGATCCTACATGGACGGCCGCGGGTGGAAAGAACGGGGAAAAGTCAAAGGATGGTAGTGTCAGGGCGAGTAGTCCGTCGAGGAGTTTAATCGATGCGGCTGTACGTGGTACACCATGTAAGTTGTGTATCGATTGCTCACTGCCACTTTTCGCGAGACGGTGACTGATCCTTTTTTCTTTTCTTTTCTTTTCTTTTTCCTGACACGACACGACACGACAGACCGACAGGGAGACACAAACCAACTGCCAAGTATAAACAACTACCCGCTCGTCCGACCCGACGCCTCGCCCTCACCACACGACCTACCCTCCCTCCTCACCTGGGGTACACTCCTCGCCACCCCTCGTGCCTTGGACGGTGGGAGTCGCAGCAGCAACAACGATAATGGTATTGGTATGGGCGATCCGCTAGAGGCACAGGAACAGGAGCAGCCGGCGTTTAGGTTGCCAGAGACGAAAAAGCGAGATGAGATCGGTAGACGGTTGGCAGACAAGGCGAGTCGGTCGATGAGGGATAAAGCGAGGGGTTTCACATCCCGACCAAGCTCGTCGTCTTCAGGTTTGAGAGGGGGAAAGACGCCGGGAAGTATGGGTCCGCCGGCGACGCCGAGGAGGCATGCGGATAGTTTGACGCCGGCTGCGAAGCGGTTGTTGGAAAAGACGGTAGGGAGGACGCCTATGAGTGCGAGCAGGACCGGATCGGGCGCGGGCGGGGAATCACGATCAAGTAGGCCACAGAAGAATATGGGTTGGACACCGACTCCACGGTATTCACGATCGTAGAAACGCAAGTTACATTTGTATATCAATCATGCAATATAGCCACGTGTATAAATTAAAATACAACAATTACACCCTGCCTTCCCTCACCCTCCGACGGCCCGTTGCGCCATTCCCATTCATCCCGTCCATCACTGAGCCGTCTGCGCCATATCGAGTCCATGCTGTAGTTACGCTGCCATTGGGAGCCCGGGGGTAAGGAGAATCGAGATCAGCTTGGACGTAGCCCGTGGCAGAAGCGGCTGAAAGGTAGGTACGAAACGTCCTAGGTCAGCTAATCGATTCGAAAGAAACGAGCGGATAAAATACACACCACCGTCGTAACGCGCACGAGGGATATTGGCCATGTCACCCCATGATCCATTGCCTTGATAACTTGCGGTTGAACAAGGTCCGGCTGGAAGAGTACCATGACCGGCTTGAGATGACGAATATTGAGATTGAATGCCAGCAGGGAGATGGCCGACAGGAGGACCTGCGAGTTCTGTCTTGTTATCAGCAATTTATTCATCTCGAAAAACGCGGCACTCACCTCTCCCCTCGAGATATCCATAATGTCCCAATCTGCCTTGTTTCATTTTAGACGAATCGAACGGTCTGAGATTCCTGTCTTCAGTCCCAGCAGCAGATTGACTTGGAGCGGGCATCGATCCCATAACTGAAGGGTCCCTTCCCGTCATATACGGATTTTGCATCCCTGGATACCCGACTCCTTGACCGCCCATCATACCACCGCCCCATTGGTAGGGATTATACATCATCATATTTGATCTAGAAGGTGGATTTGGGTTGAGAGGCGATGAGGGGATAGGCATGACAGGAGCACATTGTCGATGGTATTGGCGAGTAGGTGACGTAGAAGAACGGCAGGGAGAGCGTGAACGATGGCGAGGTTGTGGGTTTGGAAGCAAAGTGTTATGGTAAAGGTGTGGCATGGTTTTGGGAAAAGTAAATACAGGCGTCAGCATATATATATATACGTTGGCAATGCCGCACAGTCAAAAAAAGTAAAATAAATAAAAATATAAGAAGCAGTAATCCAAGCGAGTCATAAGATTAGCTTCGCTGACTATTCGAAGCAACTACAAAGGAGGAAAGGAGAACCACAAGTCTGAGAACGAATAAGGCAAAGAACGAACTGTGGGGACCCAAAGCTTCCCAGCATGCCGGTACCCATTCCTCGCGGTTGAGCTATATCACCCATTGGCATACCCATCATCGACATGCCATTCTGAGATGAAGGTCTCATGGGACCTACACCGCTAAGACCAAACCCGATCCCGCCATAGCTGGTAGGTTGAGGCATAGGCTGTTGGTAGGCAGACATGTCGTACTGCTGCTGTCCTCCGATCGACTGCACGGCGGACTGCAGAGCCGTCGGGTGAAGAGGAGGCGACATTCCAAACATAATGAAAAAAAGGAACTAGATGGTTTGGTGTACAGAAAATGGGATGGGTTTCATCGCAGCGGAATGAATAGGAATTTAAACTATATTCCTGTCACATATTCTGTAGGACAATGGACGGATGCGGGGGCACAAGGATCTATAGACGTCCTTTGTATAAAGCAGATCGACGAAAGGGACCTTTGACTCACAATTCGTACGCTTGTTGCTCCTCAGGAGTCATCTCTCCCTCCTTCGGCATGTCCACTTGGTTCGTAGCCTTTGGATCTTGACTGCGTCTGTTTAGTGCCATCCTGTAAGCATTAACCACTCACGTTGTGGAGTTCGCAGCATGTACAGATATGACATTTGGGTCCTCGTACATGTTCCACCAATATGAAGGGTCCCAATACGCCGGATGAGCATAGAAGGCTTCATGGCCATAAGGTATCATTGCTTGTCGTTGAGCAATATTAATTGCCGCTTGTGGGTCTTCCGACTGAGATGGCGCAGTCTGTTCAGACATGCCGGTTTGAGACTGCCCAATGGGATATCCATAAGCCCAAGATGCCACCTCGGTAGGCGAGGATTCAAGAGACGACGCCGTATGCAAACTATTGGCAGACTGACGCGAGAAGCCGAAAGGCCGTGCAACGGCTCGTTCTTTAGGCTCCCAATTCCTCATTCCACCTGATTCCATATCCCCTTCCCTCTCTGCTTTCCTAGCAAACCAATCGTCATACTCCTTTTGTGCCTTTCTGAGCAAGTCTGGGGTATGTTGGGTCGTGTAAGAAGGACGAGATGCTTCTCCAGATAGCTCGGGATTGGCAGTGACTGGAGAAAACAGTGGGTTTGGAACGCTGACGTCGGGCTGATTACGCATCATAGATTCCGAGGCACGTGAAGGATGAAGCCGAGGACGGACACCTATATGAACAGACGTAACGCCAGCTGTTACAGCTCGGATTGGAGTACGGGGCATACTAGGGGGGAAGGCTGCTGCTGTCAGATTAAAGATAGATTATTAATAACGTCGACAAGTCCTCACCAACTTCTCTTCCTGGCTCTCGTCGGCGCCTATCCTCTTCCTCTCTGGCATTGGACTTTTCCTGTCCAAAACTTTCCCACTCACCATCATTGTGTCTTTGCTCAATAATTTCTCTGCCAGCCTCAGGCTTTCGGGCCGAAGGACCAAAATTAAGTTTTTGAGCATCTTTGACCAGCTCGGCTTCCCATTCGTCAGCTAGAGTGGTCTCCGTGTCAGCCGGTGATGGCACAGCTTTCCTAGTGACAAGATTCGTCCGTGTCGTGGCTTGGATGCTTTTCCTTTGGGCTGGATGCTGACCAACTTGCGGTGCAGATGCAGATTTAACTGCAGGAGGCCGGCTAGATGGTGATTTGGCCGGTCTAGGTGGTTTGGGAGTCTGACCAAAAGCTACATTCTCCTTCACATTAACTTGTGAAACCCGCTGACGAGGCATACGAGCCAACTCTGCAGAATGTTGTTGGGCTACTATGCGTGCGGCGGAATTGGTGGTAACTTCCTGTCTGAGAGAGGATTTCGAAGCTGAAGCTCGAATGGCTGGGTGTCGACTCGGACTTGGCGGTGTAGAAGGACTCGGGGAAGGACCTTTGGATCTGCCACGAATAGGCGAGTCTGTGAGGCCTAAGGCGGACATGGACAGACTCGACAAGGTGGAGGGGTAGGTGATGGACGAGGAGATGGACAGGAGGCTGTCTCTATTAGCCATTGAAGGTGCACTGAGGGTTGTAAGCGAGAAAAAAGACAAAGAAGAGGGAAAAAGTAGATGTTTGGAGGACTTACCATACATCCTTTAGGACGGTGAATCTGCGTGCAGTAGAATATAAACCAACATGGCGCTCGCAAAAACATGAACCGACGAGGAATTCATTCAACAGCAGCATGCACTGAAATGATATTATCCATTTTTATCAGTTGCATGGTTGTTGCACGCACAATTGGTCGTTCAGTCGGTGGATTGGATCCGGCGGAGTTCGTTACGTTATAGAATGCCGATATCGGCTAAGTGGATACGTGATCGCATAACTTGCATGGTTTTATAATTTGAATAGTGTAATTTCTCTTCTCCCACATAAATCTTCCTCCACATCATCCACAATGTATCCATCATCACAGGCCTACAAGGTGGCCGCCGCTTCTATCAAACTATCACCTTCTTTGAAATCCGTTCTCAACTTATCCAGCGCGTTACCCTCGGGAATTCCGGCTCCATCACCAGCAATCACTTCAAAACTATTCGACACAATCCGATCGAAAGCTCCTTCCAGCTTATCTCGACATGCTTGGTTAACCCTTGGTACCGCTGCTTTGCTCACTGTCAACTCGCCTGAAGCTGTCTGTCAATTATGGGATTACGCAGGGAGGAGTAAGGAAGATGCTGGGATAATGAGGGAGGTCGGGCTGAAATGTATCTCTTTCAACGGGGTGAGTATTGATAAAGTTGTGATATGACTTTAAGCTGATCAATTATAGATCCCGCGTACTATCAATGGACTTGGGGCTTTGAGAGCCCATCTGCCAGATAATGTGAAACAGACTTTGACTACGCAGGCGTATCGGTGAGCCATTTATCATGTTATCTCATATGTTGGTCATTTCACACCCGCACTCCATCCTTCTTCTGTGTCGAGCTCGGCTTTAGCTCGCTGCAGCTTGACTAAGCCTTTTTAAACAACCGCTTATTCAACTTACATGTCCCTAACCACTGTATCTTTCGCCGTCGATGACAGGTCACTGACCCGTGCATCTTTTAGCCAACCTGACCCATCCAACGTAACTGAGATTACCTCCCGCAGCCGATCATTATGGGATGCCATCTACACACCTCATCACGAAAAACTCCTCGCCAAACTCGCTGCTTCCCATCCTGATCTCCCCGTACATATTCTCAACTCACATTATGGTGCTCTACTCGCCGATCCTCCTAGTCTTCCTTCTCCCAGAATCGGCCGTATTTTAACATCCATCGTCGCAATAACATGTCTTCGAGCACAACGAGGTGTTGGTCCTCAAGTTACAAGCCACGTTTTCGGGTTGAAAAAGGCTGGATTGGAAGAAGGAGTACCTAATGAATTGGAAGGTGGAGAATGGTTGTGTAGTGATGAAGGTGCAACTTGGGTGTTGGAAAGTACAGATGAAGTTAGTGAAGCTGTAACAGGAGGGAAAGTGACTTTTGCTGGACCACCAGGTCAATAAAGGATAATATTGTGTGATGTGACGAAGATTGTCATGCGGTTCATCGTTTTAATCATGTATCCGGTGAATTTAGGCAAACAGATATATGTTGTGCGTGTGTCACATCTCAGACCCAGACTAGTAGGTATTCGCTCTCGTGGCCAGATCACTTCCCAGTGATATTTTCCTCCATAACTCACACTACCTATAACATCCGATCGATAGTATTCGGACAAAATCGGTGACCCTGACTGCATGTTAACAGGGCTTGAACTGCCTGGTACCTGTTATCGAAAGAGTCATCTGTCAACTTGATGCGGAACTAATGGCCAGTTATGGGTGCATTATCACCTCCGGGTCATGCGCGCCCAAACCGTGTGTAACTCGCACAATGGATGAAAGAGTTCTATTAGTGACTCGTTATGTAAATCATTCATTTAGAGGTCACAGTGATGTCAAAATATGTGTGAAGACATCGGGTGCAGATTTCCTCGCTGCTTTTAACGTCAGCTGCATCGTAGCGCAACTGCTTTGGGGATAGCTGACAGATGTAAGCTAGTTTTATCTTACTCCTTGAAGTGCGGTGCTGTGTTATATCGCTCATGTTGCTGCTACTTAGGGGATGAAACCCGCCTCAACGATGGCCCTCCGCTCCGCTTCAATGCTAGAGTGCCTTTTTATTCGTTCTCACTGTATGGTGGGGAGTCGATGGTGGCGTTGGGATTCCTGTCATTGCAGTTATCTCTGTTGCTTTCTGTCTCGCTACAGATGGATTCAGCTTTATGTGGTCTCAGAGCGCCATAGCATTGTTGGGCCCGGCAAAGAAGCAAGAGATTTTGCTTTTTTCTGGTAAGTTAACTGTGGCTTTTCGATCGAGGTGTATAGCTTATCATCTCTTCTTGCCTTCAATCCCTCGCGGTGTTGGCGCTGGACTGTGTTCGACCGTAGAAGCGGAATTATACCGGCTGCCCTTGAGACTTAGCAGATATAAATGTGGGTTAAGCCGGTTGAACTGGCCTTGTCGCACTCGTCGGGGTGAGTTTAGCCGATAGCGCCTTGATTGGGATATCGCCCGCACATGTTCAACGTATCGCGAAACTGTTCGGCACCTATGGCAACAAGGAAGAGCTGTACAGGAAATGCACCTTATTAACATGATCAGAATGGACGCTACGACCTCTGAGGATCTCAGTCGCCCAGTTCAAGCCATGTAGTCATCTTCATCCAAGCTCTCAGATCAGTAATATGCGCTCGTTTGGGATCAGAAGAAGCAGCAACTACACAATTGGGAAAAAGGAGGATCACAGGATCATCCAGACTGTGTTGATGAAAACCAAAATTGCAGTTGTTTGTTCATGAATCCTCATGGATAAATCGGACTCACTTCCATTCCCGATTTTCGATCGTCCATTGTGTCATGGCCTTGCTTCCTCGGAGAGGTTTATAATCGATGTATTACTCTTGCATTCATTATTGGTGCTACGATCAGCCTAAGATATCTATCGCAACCGTCCATCCGTCTCCTCTGGTTCCATTTGCCCGTATTTCGGTTTCTATCAACCATACCGTATCGACGCCGTGGAAACTTGGAGTTAAGGCGAGTGTGGCTTCCTGTACTTGGTCATCCACGTGGATGGTGTACATTGGTCGCTCGGGCGAGACGACGACAAATCCGAATGCACCTTCTCCGTTGACCTGAGCAGTCACTCGCGCTAAGGCATCTTTCAGCGGCTACTCTTTACTCGAAGATTAATTTGCGAACTCACTGTCGTTACTTTGGACATCGGTCACCGCCATTAGACCGGCGAAATGTTTGGTCAAGCCGAGCACAGCAACCCCTACCTTGTTTGCAGACCTCAGGGGAGTTAGCCAGAAACTCGCCGCTTTCATTCGTTGAAGGACAATGTCGGTGATAACTTCGTCCGACGAGGATAGGAGTCCAGCTCGGCTGATGCCCCCCTTTTCCAAGTCACTTTCCACAATAAGCCATGGTGATGACATATCCTTTCCGTTTAAAGAGTATTTGACATCCGTGAAAGTCAATTTGTCGACGACTCGACCGTTGTCGTTATCCTCTCGAACATTCCAAACACCCAGAATGACTCCTGCCCCAGTAGGAGCGGCAGCGTAGAGACCAGAACCCTCGCCTTTACCAATCACATCGATATCGAGAGCTCGGTGACTCAAAGGAACCGCAGGATGCTGTGTCTTAATCACCCGCGCGATGCCAGTTTTGTCCTTGGAAATCATTCTTCCTAACAGACGGGAGTCATGTATGCCAGGTCGGTCGCTCAGGAGCAAAGGTCCCGGGTAAAGTGCTCGAAGAAAGGCGTGCGGGACGGGATCTTGCTCCGCGCTCATGAACATATCGGCATCTAGGACCATAGCGAGATGTGAAGTGAGAAGAGAGTTTGATAAATTGGTGAAGATGTGTTGTTGGTGCGCGTTCGCCTTTTTGTGTCCCAGACCGAAATCATCGGAATTCCTGCGGTTAAATTGCTAGTCAGCGACAGATGGTATTGCGACTATAAGGTATTCGTACTCACCGCCAGACAAATTTTTCGCCTTCGGTCACAATTCCCAGCCCTTGTATGCCACCCCAGATACTTTCATGGTGCGACATGCAATGGATCACTTTACCCTTCCCGAACACTTCATCTGAAGCCTTGACCATATTCTCCCAGAGAGCATGCTGACATTCGACACCTTCTGTCCCGTCCACAAGACTCATACTGCCCTGGTTGTCCACTTTGAGGAAATCCACACCTTGAGACTTTAGGTAGTTGAACCAATCGCGCCAGAACTTGAGTGACTCTGAAGGAGGTGGAAGCCAGTAGGTTCCCTCACCACCGGGCAAGAAGCCCACGGCGAAAGGCTCGTTAGGTATACCAGGAAGACGAGCACGCGAGGCCGGGTATGGTTGACACTTGTACTTGGCAATGAGGGGAGAGTCTGGTGAGATACTGTCCCAGTATCCTCCGACAAGACTAGAGAAATATATCAGACATATGTTCGACATCTGAGGTTCCATTACTCACGACATCCAGACTCCCACTTGAATGGTGTCTTTAACGCCGTCAATCTTACTGAAACGAGTTTTCGCTTCGTCCACTATCATTTTGATCCCATCATGGCCCAACCCGGACCAAGCGTCAAAATCGTACAATCCTCTCAACTGCCATGTCCCTCGCTCCTCCTCGGGCCCTGTCGTGGATAGGAAAGGAGAGGAATCACCTTTCTCATACGTTTTTTGGTTGAGCCAGCCGTCGTCAAGGATGAACGATTGGATAGGCAGATTGTGATCCATAAGGGCATTAAATAACCCTGACATGTTTTCTCTATCAGGACGAATATCTATCCAAAGGATTAGCTGTACACCTGGGTTATGTCATTCACCTTCTCCTAGACTGCTCCAGGTACAGAAGCCTACGCTATCGAGCGGTCCGCCAGAAGGAAAAGGCTTGAAATCGACAACTTCTTTTGCTGGTACGTCAAGGAGCCAACCTCTTGCTGTTCGCACCACATCTCCAATCAAAGCATTCAACTGGCTAGTGTCTGACGCCGTCCCAATAACAACAGCTGCTTTCGCATCACTATTTCCCTTTGCTCGTCTGAGCTGCACTTTGATATCGCCATTATCGTTTATGACGTTACTGAGGGCGGAGAACGATGAAATAGGATAAATGCAAGCAATATGATCGGGCTGAGATTTACGCTTTACGAGCAGCAGATGAGTTGTCAGTTGATTAGACAGCAGACTGACGTTGTCAAGCGGTCGGGCTTCGATCCAAGTGGGTCTGTGCATTACGGTCAGGTAACCTTCTGAATGGTTCGTAAACACTCACGCAATGCGGTAAAACGCCCAACCGGACCAGTCTGATAAGTTGCCCAGTTCAGCAAGGTCAAATCTGACCTTGTCCTCATCCTTCCCCTCAGGAATTTTATACTCAGTGAGTCGCACGCTAATCATGTCGCTGTAAATGTGCTGTGAAAGCCAAATGCGCGCAAGGGGGGGGGGGAGGAAGTGCGGGAAAAAATATATGATTTGACTCTCTACCGGCTTACTCTTCTGGTGCAAATGAAAGAACATCCCAAGCGTTCAATCCGCCTCGGAGACTTTCAAGTCGATCAGCTGTCTTCCTTAGCCTTGGACACTACTACGCAATATGTCTGCTGAAATGACCACATGACGCTACAGGTCTTCCCAAAAAAATGGGGAGAATGCACAAATGATGTGAACGGCAGGTGAACGGGAATATGTAGGCGTGTATTGACAATCAATAGTTCCATGATGAGACGACGAACGGGAAGATTGTGAAGACATGTGTGATGCCGAGATATGAAATGGATACGAACGGGAATATCCGTGTGTTATATTGACGACGCCGATTTATGAACGGGAATTGTCAGCGCAGCGCAAGGACTTGGCCGGCAACTTTTCTCGCGTTTCGGGCTGTTTATTCAAAAAATTAAGTTGCCAGACCCTCTATATGACGCTCATCCGATTGGAGACCGCAGTTCAACACCAGTGCTTTTTATCAATTCGTTTCTCTGCGGTACCTGACCTGACTTATCGCATCCCGAACAATCATCATATGACCAGTGATTTTTACCACTTCGTTTCGCTGCAGCACTCGATCTGCCCTATCTTATCCTGGCAGCAGAAAACATAAAACCGATCTTTTTACCATGGTCTATAGTCTATCAAAGTCCTTATCTTCATGATGTCACACGGCACAAGACAAGCCGTATTGCCGGCAAACATGCCAAGCAGGCTTTCTATGCTGACCAAACGCTTGTGCAGAGTGCACTCTCGGCAGCAGCTGCAGAGTAAGTGCTGGGCCTCAAAAAGACCTTCCGACTTTATTACAAAGCTGCTTTGTGGTCCATGGCTCTTTCCCTTGCTCTTGTAATGGAAAGCTATGATCCCGGCATCGTGAGTCATGATCGCTTGACCACTTTATAAGTGTGCTGACAGCCTCACTCAGATCAACTCGTTCTGAGGTCAGGCTTCCTTCTTGAACAAGTTCGGTAGTACCGCTGCGGATGGAACGAAGTATATCGCTGCCAATTGGCAAGCTGCGCTGAACAACGCGACCTCGATCGGACAATGATCGGTCTAACTATCAACGGATTGGCACAACCCAAGTTTGGTTCCAAAAAAGTTTACTTGGCTGCCATGGCCGTGATAATAGGGACTATCTTCCTTCCAGTGTTTTCGACTTCGTTGCCCATCCTTTTTGGAGGTGAGTCCTATGTGGTATCCCATGGGGTATCTTTCGTAAGTGTATACACTGATATGGGTTTTATATGCTCACCTCACCATCCGTAGAAGCCCTCTCCACCGCTTACGCTGCCGAAATCTGCCCTCTTGTCATGCGACGTTACCTCACCGCATTCGTCAATATATGCTGGGGCTTTGAACTTTTGTTCTCTGCCGGAGTGGTTCGGGCCTCTCTCGAGCTGGACAGTCAGTGGGGCTGGAGATCCCTTTCATGGTTCAATGGGTGTGGCCAGTACCATTGTTCCTCATTGCGTGTTTTGCTCCTGAAAGTGAGTGCATTGCCACCCCTGAATCCATACGATCGCTCACGGGTTTCATTGAATTGTAGGTCTTTGGTACCTTGTCAAAGTTGGCCGCGAAGACGACGCCCGAGCGACTACTAAGCGACTTGCACCATCCGAATACCTCACCGATCAGCTCGTTGATCGACAAATCGCCCTCATGAAGCATACCATCGAAATGGAGAAAGCAGAAACTCAAGGCGCTTCTTTCCTAGACTGTTTCAAAGGTTCCAATCTGCGTCGGATTGAAATTGTAAGTGTCCCATTACATCACATTAAAGGAGCGTATCAACCCTTACACAAATTTAGGTCATGATGGCAATGGATTATCCAGTACTGGTCCGGCCAAAACATCATCAACTACGCCACGCAGTAGTAAGTGTGATTCATACTGCGCACTTTGCAAACCCTACTGATGATCAATGACCAGCTTGCAGACCGACGGAATGACTGAAGATGGCGCTTTCAACATGTACCTCGGCATCACATGCTGCTACATCGTGGGCACTGCTGCGTGTTGGTACATTATGCATCACTTCGGTCGAAGGTCCATTTACATCGCACGAGTCGCCCTGTTGGTAGTCTGGCACGTCACCATTGGAAGTCTTGGAACTGTCAACTCGACCAAAGCCACACTTGCAATTGGCGCTGTAATGGTCATTATCAACTTTTCCACCAACGCGACCCTCTTCCCCGCGACCTACACGATTGCGGCAGAGGTTCAGGCTACCCGTGTCAAAGCAAAGACCATTGTCCTCGGCAGAGGAGTCTACCTTATCTCTTCTGTACTCCGTCTCAGAGTGGAACTGGGGTGCCAAGTCCAGCTTCTTCTGGATGGGGTGTTGTCTCATATCATTGGTGTACCTATGGTTCCGGCTTCCTGAGACCAAAAATAGAATGTTCAGAGAGTTGGACGTGCTGTTTGGTGAGCCAGGCCTTTTCAAAATGTTGGGATACGGCTGATCATGCCACTGTTACGGCAAATGGAGTACCAGTTCGGCAGTTCAAGTACACTATCGTTGATTAGCTTTTGGCGTCCACTGAAGAGAAAGACACTGAGAAGGGGGAGATAGAATATCAGGAGAATGCGTAGCATGATCACATGTGTGCAAGCAAGGCAGGAGGGAACGTAATAGAAGCAGAAACGGAGTGCGGAAGATCGGAAATGTTCGGTAGTATTATATGAATGTAAATTTAAGTGTGTTCCGCTTGTCACACTGTAACCCTTATCGAATGTCGAATGGTTTTGTTGGCAACGGACCTATTTGGCATTATGAATCTAAAGGAGAGAGCATTGCTGTCACGACGCTATGCAGAAGTGATACCCGAAACCTCCACCTCTCTCTGCCGCCGAACCAAAGTACCTCCACCTCCGACGACCGCGGCCGATCGTCTAAATTCTCTTTGGGTTCTCGACATCTCTCTTCGCCCTTCGGTTTCTTTCCAGCCATCTCTCTGCCTTCCCGTCTCCTTCGAGCTATCTATACATGCTCTGGTCAGCATGCTCACCACCTCCTCGGGCCCCGTCCAGTACATGAGTCAGCAGTATGAGAAAGATGAGTAAGCAAGGAAAACTAGGAAAAGTATATAAACCGTAGTTTATAGTTTTCATAGTTTTCCTCAGAAAATCAATACTGTTGTCTTCTCTTACCTTGTCCCAGTCCCGTTGCCTCTTTCCACCTTCCAGACCTTCCAACGTCTAAAAGTCGCATCGGTCAGCCATTAGTCCGGCTCCTGTTCCCTTTCAGGCCTCGGCTATTCTGTCCTCGTCCTTCCTTCTCGCCACCCTCTTCGATTGAGCGTCGGGCTTTTACGCTGACCGGCGTGACGTCCCTGACAATTGCATTACGATGCGCAGCAATGAGACTATGAGGGTCCGCCCGGATTCACTATTAGAGAGGCGGTTCATCAAAAAAAGGGGCTCTTTGCTTGCCCTGTGATTCATTGTGTGCCGTTTCGCTCCTTAGTATTGCGGCCATGTAATGTGTCAAAAAGGTTTCTCTCGCCATCAATAATCGCCTCCAAAGCCTATGAAAAATGAACTTAGTACTAGTTCATATGAAATCATTTGAGCTGTTGATCGTAGTGATCCTAGAAATGCATACTTAGAGTTAGCTGACCAAGGGTCAACGAACGATCAGTAGATGCCTGGGTGTTTATCCCGTTTGAGTCTTGTTCAGTTCGAATCTTCAGGACGGGTCGGTTAAAAGGCGAAGAATTACTCGAGTTGCTGTGAGAGGTGTATAATATGGAATGAATGCCCTAGAAGCGAAGATAAGAGAGAATGAGAGATACTCAAGCAACCATGTGATGTGCAACCCTGGTACTGCAGACAAAGATAGGCCTGTTTCCTCTTTGCAGCTGCACAGGATTAAAACACGGTTTCTTTTTTTAACGAAGATGCAATCTGGTTTACGTAAGAGAGGCACCGTCAGCTATCAACTTGATATGAAACTCTGTCAAACAATGTCGTTACAGAGGCCAGCTGCCATTACAGATACTTAGAAGAATGCCAATACCAGCAAGAACCAGCTGCATAGAGTATGGACCTTTGAACTCGAATGAAGACTGGAAATACAGTACATGCTTCGAGACAACTGAGTTATGTATTGTGAGCTTAGGGATCGTATGGCTTGTCGTTTAAAAGTGTTGTACGATTATGAGGAAGGGCCTCTCGCAGACGAACAGCCGCTTGTTCCGGTACAATATCTCTCTTTGAAGGCAGAAAACGTCAGCGGATTGCTTTATTGGATTCACGCCAGACTTGTATTCACCTGCGCCTCCCCTAAGAGCTCGAATCCGACCATGAACTTTCTCACTGTTGCGCTTCGGAGTAGAGGTGGGTAGAAATGGAAATGAACTTGGGCGTAGTCCGATGTGGGGTCTGACGGAGGCAGAGGAGACTGGTGCAAACCCATGGAATAAGGGAAAGGACATCTGAGACATCAAATGATAGGAAGCGCAACCAATCAGCAGGAGCTGGCAAGAGACAGTAAGCACAGGTTCTACTCACGAGAACAGATTGTCATAGCGGCTCAGTACATCTTTCAAGATCGTCGCTAATCCAGTTTGTTCCTCCGCTGTCAATTGTAAGATTGATGGGATATGGCGCTTGTAAGGCATAACTGGTGCGCTGTTAGTCGAACTATTGAGAAATGTCAGAGTACACACACTCACGCAGGATTTCAAATGGCCACGCAGCCCAGTATGGCACTACTGCGACCCAACCGCTTTCATGTAACGTCACGACTCTCTCTCTCGCCTTTACTTCGCGAACAGCATAGTCCAACAGCAGATGAGACCCGGAACGACCCGAGGCATAGTGAACAAAGTTCTCGATTTCGGCGGCGGGTTCGTCGGGAACACTGAGGGGGAAAATCTCAGGAAGCGTCCTCGACCGCCCGGCTATCTAACTTACAATGAAGTGGTCCACACTTGACCATGAGGATGCGGTGCGGAACAACCCATCATTGCGCCTCGGTTCTGGTCCAAGAATTAGCAAGGACCTGATTTGGGAATCTAGAGCATTTTGATTGCGCACCTCAAAGATCTGCACACAGCCGTCTGAACTCTCCTCTTGCATAATCTTCCCTTCCTCCGCATAAACGTCTTTCCACCCTTCCAAAACATGATTGATCTCTGAGATCCTCATCGCCGCCATGGTCAAGTCATGCCGGGGATGGAAACAAATCACCTTGCACCGTCCTCTGACAGGTTCAGACTGGAATAACGGATCATCGGAGATCTTATCGGTCCCAACAGCCAGAGGATCGGAAAGCAACGCTGGAAAGTCGTTCTCGAAGACCTGATCCATGTCAACAGTTGCTTTTCCTACAAAGCAGTCTCAGGACTCACATAAATACCCTTATAATCAGGATTGTGTTGCCCGGTCGTGCGTTTATTACCGGGACACAAGTAACATTTAGAGTCATGAGGGGTTTCGATGGGGACAGCAGGGGTTTCCTTCTGGCCCTGAACAAGAGAATCAGTTCAGAGAGATTGGTCATCGGTAGACGATCAAGACACTCACGTTCCATGGTCTCAGCGATCTATGTGGGGAGACTAGAACATGCTTGCCAAGGAGAGGGTTGACTAGGGTGGATCATGGTACTCCGTCAGGACAAACCTACGATTGAATGAAAAAACCAGAATAACTTACAGCGGCGGTGAACGTGTTCATTAATGGACACAGGTGTGAAATCGTTGGAACCATCGCTATGGGTATGAATCGCCGTCATTCTCAGGAGAGAATTGAGTGCTGATAAGTATTCGTTGTGAAAGTAGTCCACATTAATCCAAGTTCAGCCTGAGCCGTGAAGCTCTAGATATATAGCATCGATTATGTCTGCTGCTCAATTGACAACATGACGACAGTCTTCCCATAAAAACGGGAAGAATTCACAGATGATGTGATAGATAGATGGTAGACAGAAGAACGGGAATATGTAAGCGTGAATTGACAATCAATAACTTGATGATGAGACGATGAACGGGAAGACTATGCGATAAGATATGCAATGGATACGAACGGGAATATCCGTTATATAATAACTATACAACAAAGGATTCATGATGATGAATGCCATGGGAATTTATGAACGGGAATTTTATGTTGAACGGGAATTTAAATGAACGGGAATTTATGTTGAACGGGAATTTAAATGAACGGGAATTTATGTTGAACGGGAATTTTTCGATTATGATTAGTTCATTTCAAATTTATTACTATATATATCTTTTCGTAATAATTTTTAATCAAACTTAAGTAAGGAGGCCTGCTGGGAATCCACAGCTAAAACTTTCTCTCCTCATTCATTCGCAAGGCCCACTACCATTTTCTTGTCAGCGAAGTTGGACTCGCGTATAAAAGATTTTAAAGTATGATTTTGCTACTTTCGAACCTCTTAGCTTTCGCTTCATCAGGGTTCGACAAGACCTGTTTCCACCGCCGGAGTACAAATATTGTGTAATTCCTTCGATACCGTATTTAGTAAGATAACTTCCCGCCGGAACTATGGAAACATATACGCGTGACTACTGCGACGAAACTGCAAGAGATTGTCAGTGCTGTCGATTAAAGAGAAGGCACAGGCTCAAGCATATGCATGGCAAAGAGAATTACATTGCAGAGACAATACGACTTCACTATACTATCTTGCTCCCCTCCATCAATGGATAGACTGCAGTATCAGAGCGTCAGGACGGGGATGGGGGAAAAGGCAGAACAGCGGCAATCAACTCACAGCCAGCGCCTGATCCAGGAACGCTTATAAATGCAGCCTTGTCTAACTCATCTACCGAAAGACCTCTATAAAGGCCATACATCTTCCTGACTTTTCTGAGGAAATCGCTCGCTCGATCCGCCGGAAGAAGCGAGATCACAGCGCCTCCCCATCCACCGCCTAATGGGGTTGTCCCATTCATCAGCCTTGTCTTTATCAACAGCAGAGTATCTCACCTGTCTGACGTGATCCTAACGACCCGCATTGTAAGCAAAGTGATTGAAGGTCGTCCACTTCTGGCACGGTGGCCTCGTAAAGATCTCTCATTGATACGTGAGAAGCTGTGATCAACGCGCCTAATTCCTTGGCAAGGCCCGTTTCGCCGGCTCTGCTGTCAAATGTGGCCATCGACGTTTCGCAGAGTCCTTTGAAGCTGCAGACCCGAAGTGACTCTTCGAGGGTATGTTGCACCCGCTGCAACAGGTAGAACCGCGTGGCACGGACTGCGAATGCAAGGCTAAGCCAAAGCTCCGGCAAAATCTTTTAGCAGACTACTCACTAGGAATGAACGCCAAGAACGTTGCCTCAAAGTCCGCTGCTGTCATACCACTTTCTTCTACCATCTGATCTCTGGTCCAACCACTCTTGTCGCGACCTTTTTTGCCGAGAACTCCTACAATACGAGCGAGCAGATCCCGATAAACAGTTTCCTCATCCATGTGAGCATCCTCTGCCCAATGCTCAAGCGCCTCACGAAGCCAAAGTCGACCGGTTGATCCTCGCTGCGTCGTGGAGAGAACACCCGCATCCGCACCAAATGCGTGAAGCAGGATACGGGTAGCGCAAAGATTTTCAACGACTCGAAGATTGTAGCGGTCTTCAGCAGAATCGGCTAGCGAATGAGGTGCCATCGAGTTGGTAATGACTAATGTGAGCGACGAAGGAAGAGGAAGAGTTGCGGGTCTGAGAGACGGATAAAAGGAAAGGTGGAGCAAGCTGTTGGGAACAGAAAGGATAGAAGCGGCTTGCTATGTTCTTTAGATTAAACGCTGACCTTCGGCAGAAAGCAATGACAAACGCTTACGTCCATACCACCGCTCTTAAGCCCCAAGCGGTGTTCCGCGGCCATGGCGATATCTACAACTTGCACTTTGCTCACTCCCTCCTGTAAACCATTGGCAACAAGGAATGCCATGATGACGCTGACAACAAAAGCCGCCGAGCTCTAATTGTAGACCATCAGCATGACCCGTGGAGAGGAATGTTTTACCTACACTTAGCCCAGCTCCTTCAGGCACCGTACCAGAGACCATGACTTCCATACTTGCAGCACCGTCTTGCAATTGCTCCGCAAACCTCTCCAAACACTCTAATAAAACAGCGATGACGTATCGCTCCCACCCTTTCACCTTGCTTGGAAGCGGTACCTTTAACGACCACGATTCTTGATCGCAAGCAAGCTGGAGCTCAGCGTTTGGATATGACTTGACGACGTTGGCCAGACTAACGGACACCTTGTTTGGGAACGTTACAGTGGGGCGAATTCCGACGATAATATCTTGTTCGATTGCTGCGGGGAGTACAGGCTAAGCGTAGGCATAAGCATCAGTGTGATGGTCAGGGACCCTTGACAATCCTCACAAAGAGCGAGTAATCTATATGCTCCCCTAACACATTGACTCTTCCCGGTGCTCGAACAATATAGTTGGGTTGCCCGCCAAACTCTTTTACAAAAGTTTGAACTAGAGCGCTCCACCTTTGCCTGTGATGAACAAATACAGTGTCAGCCGGTTGATTCTGTTATATCTGCGTAACAACGTACCTCTCCCGCTGAAGAGCTTCCTCTGTGTTATAAATCTCATTGAGATTGTGAAATGCAGGAACAGGTCGTAGCTCCTCCGGACCCATTTTGAACATGATATACCTGCGGAAAACAAGACCGTCGATTCGGCTTTGTGGGCGATATAAATAGTGGTTTCATTGTCTGGACTAAGTGGGCTGTCTTTCCGATGGCGCTCGCAACGTGTCAACGTATACTTGCAAAAGTTGCTATGTACAATATCGAAAGACATTTACAAATCGGCATGAAGGTTTGTGTGGTTCGCTGTGAATTGTCCCTGAATAATGCACGCGGACACTCTCCGGACAAACGATCCGGACTTGAGCCCTGCTGGCAAGAAATAGAAATTATTCCCATTTGATGTCATCATCGATGCAACAGAATTCCCGTTTATCATTTTCTCTTCTACACATTCCCGTTCGCAGAATTCCCGTTCATCGCTTCCTCTACTACACATTCCCGTTCGCAGAATTGCCCATCCTCGAAATTCCCGTTCGAACAAAGCATTATTTGGGCAAGATTCCCGTTCGTGCTCGGGTCCAATTCTGAGTATTCCCGTTCATGATTCTGTTGCATCGACTTTCCCTAATAGGTGTTGGGAAGAGGATGTCAGCATCCAGTATAAAAGATGTAGAATGCAGCCTCAATGACCATGAGCTATGATAGCAAACATTGAATCGCAATAACACACTCAACCGCTCACCTGCATTATGGTTTTTGAACAGACTCGAGTTACCATGAACCAAACGTCGACATCAAGCTTGTCTGTCCATGGACAGCCTTTGAAAGTGGGACCATTCTATTACAATTACAACAAAACCAAGGCTAATTCTCATTACAGAACGTCCTTGTCACCGGTGGACTCGGATACATAGGATCTCACGTTGTCCTCTCACTTCTGGTCTCTGGTCGCTACTTGCCCATCATCATTGACAATGCGCACAACGCATACCCTCAAGCTCTCGAGCGCTGCAATCAAATAGCCCAAAATGAAGTAGGGTAAGTCCATATACATGGCATGGACCGGCATAGCTGATCTTCGATCTTTAATAGCCCACATGCTCCCAAACCCCTTTACCACCAGTGCGATATTCGTAACGCGGAAGAAATCGACAAGGTGTTCAAGCAATATCAGTCAAAAGGCGGCATATGGGCGGTAATCCACCTAGCTGCACTCAAAGCAGTCGGAGAATCGAGTGAGATTCCGTTAGATTATTACGAGGTCAACGTCGGGGGGTCAATCTCGCTCCTGAAGGTATGTTCATACTGTCCAGGCTATTGACCAACTCTGATCGACAGCTTCCAGATTATGCAACGATTCCAAACCAACAACCTTGTCTTCTCGTCATCCGCCACCGTCTACGGCACCCCAGCGATGATTCCAATCCCCGAGACCTCTGAGATCATACCTGAATCTGTGTATGGGCGTACCAAGGCGATCACAGAGGAAGTGATCCGAGACGTATGCCGGGCTGACGCAGCCAAGGCTGGCATTCAAGGTCTCAAAGCGATAAGCGTGAGATATTTTAAGTAAGTGAGAGAATTTTCCTTGCCATTGGGAGGCCCGCTAAAACCTCACACCCAGCCCGGCTGGGGCTCATCTGTCCGGCCAGCTAGGGGAAGAGCCTAAAGGCCGCCCAGGTAACCTACTTCCAATTCTAGCTCAGATCGCGGTGGGGAGATCATCATCTGATCTCAAGGTTTTTGGGAATGACTACCCTACCAGGTGGGTTATGCGTGCTGTTTGATCTTAATCGATTCTGACGATGTGTAATCACAGAGACGGCACATGTCTTCGGGATTATCTTCACATCATGGACCTTGCTGAGGGCCATCTCCTCGGGCTTGACGCTCTCGCCAAGTCAGAAATCACAACTCAAAGTTCAGGTATCTTCCACTCAGTTGATACGAAGAAAAACGGGTATTTCCGCGCATTCAACCTGGGGAGAGGCAAGGGTATCACCGTTCTTGAGATGATTAACGAGATGAAAATCGCAACAGGATATGGGTACCAGTACGAAATCGTGGAACGAAGGTAGGTTAGGTTAATCAACCATTTTCCCGAATGAAGCTAAAATTGGGCTTTCTAGATCCGGTGACGTTCCGGACTTGACAGCCGACCCTCGACTGGCGAAAGAAGAGCTTGGATTCATTGCGCGCAGAGGTCTGCAGGAGATGTGCCAAGATCTTTGGCGATTCCAGTCGAGAAACGTTGCCGGATATTCGTCTTGACGGCCTAGCAGAAACACCCATTGATAAGCGCTGAGCCTTTATTTATAGGCTTATGAAAAGGTTCCTTACATTCATGCAATGACTATACAGTCAGCTATGCTCTTCTCTGTCTTGCCCCAGTCTGAGTATAGTTGCAGCTTTCGAACTATATTGCTGTTAGCGCAACTTTTATTACAATGGTTAGCAACTCACAATACCGCGCAAAAGACGAACGGCGAGATATGATGCAAAATCCTTAACGCCGCGTTAATCATTGTCGTTGAGCCTCATTTATCTCCAATGTCGGTCAGCCTTGCATCTCGAGGAATCCCGTTGGCATTTATCCTGCCATGTAAATGGCAACATGCGATTATGTCCAAATTCCTTGCTCAAGCAAGCTCCTGGATATGTCATGCAACGTCATGGTATGAAAAAAACATTGTGAACATCAGGCTCCATTGGTTACCTGTGAAACCGAGCCCTCGGCTATGCAAAACAGTAAGTACGTTGTCGGAGGCCGCTGAACGCGATCAGACTCACTCCATGTGGTCTGATTTCGCATTAGAAACGTTCTCTAAATCCAAGGCAGAGAACAGATGCATCAACATTGTAACCTATGGATCGGTAAGTTGCCGTTCAGACTCGTAAGACACCCAGTTGAGATCATTGAGTTGCACAAGTGTGCAAGATTGCAATAGCTGTGGAACATATAATCAGTTGAAATAATGCGAGCGCTGACGGTGGCTACTTGGAGCTTTGAGGATTCTCAACTGTGTTTTGGCAACGTGCATCATTCGTCGCTTTCCAGTAGTAGATCTCAGGTAAAACATTGCCAAAACAAGCCAAACCAGTACCAAGAACCAAAATCGGAAGGTGAGCACAGGTTGTTCCGGATCCTCGCGTGGATTGAAAGAAGGATCAATAAGTATCCTGGCCCGGCACAATTGGTATATCACTCACTTAATGATCTCGGTCACAATCTCTTCAGCACCTCAGGCATGCACCAACCACCTCCTCGTCGAGTTCGTCATTCGCTTTCATGTCGCCCCCTTCTACATCCGCTACAAAGACGGATGTATCGTGGCCTTTGTCGATATTCTTGGCGACCTCGTCTGACGTGACGGAAGTGATTTTCTCTTGGAGCTCCGCCAGACAGTTGATGTCTCCTTATGGTGTTAACTCTGCAATCTAGGTCGGAAACGATATGTGCGGTAGGAGGCGGATTTTGTGGAAAAGCAGGGCAACTTTTACCATGCGTCACTAGTGTTCATCACTCCAGCCAATGGCCGGCTTGCTGCGCAATACTACAAGGTACTGCTTGTGTGTTTCACTCAGCCGTCATCTGTCAGTGCCAGCATGCGACTGGATTAATGGAGGGAGGAGGTGGGTGATTGACCATCTAGGGGCTACAGCATATGAGTGTAACTGACGAAAGATGAAGCAGGACATAGGATCGGAAAACGACACTCCTCTAAACAGACAGGCAGAACCTCGGCCATTGTTCCTTTGTTGATTCTGGACACCATGGGCCATGACCTTTTCTGATTGTTACAAACACAACACGCATTATGTCTGCTCTTCAAGTTGTGCATATAAGCCAACTACAGGCAAGAAAGGGTATCCTGAATCCCAATTACTGTATCAAACACACAATTTAAAGTCAAACAACTAGGCATACGTGACCATCCCTACAACGCCTAGCATGAACAGCCAGAGGCCTGAGGGACTTCTTGAGGAGAGGCTGAAACGTCGATTTCTACCTATCAGCAATGTGCTAGAATAAATGGACGTACTTGTTGTGCCGTTGTCCTTTGCTTCGCTTCCCCCAGGAAGAGCCAGGGCAATCTTCTTAAATAGCGTCTTGACATTATGGCCGGCTTTGGCAGAGGTTTCAATTGACATCACGCCGAGTTCCTTCGCCCGTTTGTCAAGATCTTCAGGGGTAACTTGACTAAGCAACATTGGTAAGTGACTGTGTTCTCATGAACCATTGATATGACACACCGCTTGTCATTCAAATCTGTCTTGTTCCCCACAAGCACAATAATAACGTCCTGCCCTCGCTCATTTCGCACATCATCGACCCATTTTGAAGTATTTTGGAAAGACGTCCGGTCTATTGTACCAATGTCAGCAAGGTGTATGTGTTGCCACCGGCTTTCTAGACCTACTAGTGATGTCGTACACAATGACCGCGACTGAGGAATCTCTAATGTAGGATGGGATGAGCGACCGGAATCGTTCCTAAAAATTAGCGATATTCACTAATGCCATGGACTTACTTGTCTAAAAAGGTTTCGATAATCACTCGTATTAGCATTACCGCGAACAAACGATACTTAACTGAAGCTTACCCAGCTACAAACAGTTAGTAATGATACTGTAATGATGAATTCATCACATACCTGTATCCCACAGTTGCAGTCGTACCGTACGGTCCTCCAGATACATGGTCTTCGACAAGAAGTCGATACCTGTTGATGAGCTGGGACGTTGCTATACTTTGCTTACCGATTGTTGCTTGATACGTGTTATCAAAAGTATCGTACATCTGGATATCAGCTAGGTAAATGATCTACCACAAACTTACGAATCGGGTGATTAAACTTGTCTTTCCTACACTTTGTTCCCCAAGGAACACCAATTTAAACTTCTTGAGAGGTGTACTGGCAGAGGAGAAGTCGGCGCTGGAAGGGGTCTGGGGATTCGACATATTGTATCGTGTTGCTGGAAATGGCCGGGTAATGAGGGGAGTTGTACGTTTCGATGCAGGATTCTAGGTGACAGGGGGCAGGTGGCAATATACGGACACTTGATGAAAACTGCCGAGGTGGATAGCTATATACATGGGCAAGAACCATCTGCGTTGACAGCGGGCATGCACATCGGGAGGCGACTGACTGCATCTACTTGACTTGGGTTTACGTAATGATTCCTGATTCCTTGTCGCGTTGCATTAGCATCCAGCCCCGCGTCATTGCAGTCAGCGGCAATCATTCTCTCTTGTCCACCCATTTTGACACCTGTAACACGTACAATAACTTCATCATGGCCCAGCAAGGGTACGCCATAGTCGAAGTCGACGAGGATGTAAGTAGCTGGCTCTTTTAGGCCATTGCAGCACCACTTACCACCCCACGCAGCCATCAGGACCATCCCATGGTTCTGGTCTTGAATTCCAAAGTAGGTCATGCCTCATCGAACCTCCAACTCATGGTTTCAATAGCCTTCCTTCCATCCCAGACCGACGGGGGACACCATCCTGCTTCATCAGTTCCAGATGTTCCTTTCAGTCCTTTCAATTTGACATTCTATCAAGTGAGAACGGATTCAATTGCTGTAATTATCTAAACTAAGACATCGAATAGACATATTTTGACGTCGATACGACCACAGTCCTGAAACGTGTAGGAATGGCTATGATCCCTCGTCCTGGGTTCATAACTGAAGTCTGTGATGGACAGATTGACATGTATGGTAAGTACAAGCGTGTCGTAAGTAAAACCGCAAGCTAACCCCATCCATCGAAGGCTCTTTCTGGACTTTGACAACCCTCATTCTCACATTATATACCACCTCCACCCTGACAACCTCCATTGCCCAATACATGAGCTCTTCACATGCTAGTTCAAACCTTCCCTTACTATCCACAGCAACCTCGGCAATTTATGTCTATGGTTTACTTGTGCCTTCCTTGCTTTGGAGTGTTACCAAGTGGTTGAGTGTTGGAGAGTGGGGCATCGCCGAAGCTTTGGGAATTTATGGATATGCCATGAGTATTTTTATCCCTCTGAGCCTCCTGTGCTTGATACCAGTTGGTATTTTGAGATGGGTGTTGATTGGGTTAGGAGGCATTAGTTCAGGATACTTTTTGTGAGTTCTGTTTGCAGCACTCAGAGCTAACGTCAGAACTGGAAATATATATCCTGTGCTTGCTGCAGTAAGTGATGTCAACTATTCAGACGATCTATAATCAATGTTATAGAGCTAATCTTGCCTTGAAAATAGTCTGATAATAAGTTTGCACGCCTTCTCATTATTGTTGTCGCTGTGATGCATGCAGTCATGGCTCTTACAATCAAGATTCTCTTCTTTGGGTGAGTTTATAATAGCACAAATGTGAACTGACAAATAGAACTTCTGCTATAGGGCCTGATCCAGTCAGTGACTTGACATAAAGATTCAGGCCATTGGGCATCTACATGTATTGTGATGTAACTTTTCAAAGCCATAAAAACTGCAAGAGAAATTGAGTAGTGTCCATCAACAGATGTTATTTAAATTATTGAATGTCATTAATAAGGGAATTCAAACTGGGTGTACAAGCCTCTTTGATGAGATTCGATTTCAAATTTTACTATCTCTCTGTTTTCTTCTATTTTTTCCTGGTACTGGTTAACTTACCTAATCTTTAAATATTAATAAAAGGTCTCACACTTCCAAAATTTTCTCACTTTTTGCCTCCATTCTCACCCATTGCCCCCACAATCCCCCATTCAAACCACTACTGTTACATAGAGAAAAATCAGCTCTACATGCTTATACCCGTTTCAGACATGCATGCATTGAATTATGGACATGAAAAATGTCACCAAAAAATCATGGCCATGCCTGAAGTCATGCCTGACAATGTGGAATGGTCATTGTCCCTGTATGCATGAACACTGCCACTGTTTCATTCAGTGTGTCATCATTTTTGAATGATGAAATGAGACCTTGACACAGCAGCCCTAGACAGACATCGACTAGTCTATGATGATGTCCTTCAATCTTCCATCTTCTTGGATCCCTCTGATCTTCTCATTCCAACTATAATAACCATCCAGTTTCTAGAACTTTCTTCATATTTCTTCTTCTGTTATATGTATCTTCTCATGCCATGGCTTCCTTGACCTTCTATATAACACTATAATCTATTTTAACTGCCTTGTTCCACAAAGGTGTACCTATCCTGACGACTCCTCTTTTCTGTCCCCTGTCCCTAAATGCCTTGAAGACCCACTGTCTCCAATTGCCCATGCTCAATCACACTCGATCACCCACCAGCTTCCTCCAATGGTCCCCTCCCTGACAGTGATGTCCCCCAGCTTTATGGCTCTTCTAACCCACAACAAACAGAAGTCGCCATAACTTGGGTGCTTGCGACATATTGTGCCCAAATATCATCTGGGACTTTGGATAAATGAGCATGCTGATGGCAGGATTGGAGGTGGCAAACACTTTTACATTGCTAACCCCACAATACATGCTGTGCCAGTGAAGCCATACAGCTACCTCTGCCCACAGATCCTGAACCTGAACTTTACAAGTTAAACTTTTGACAGTAATTGGGAAGGTATGCCTCCCTTCTACCCAGTCTCCTTAGCCATAACTGTGTGAATTCACCTGCAATGCAGCCAGTTTCACAAACAACCTTCATAGCTCTCTATAATGGCGCTTTGACTATGGCATCTATTGGCTTCAAACATCAACATCAATCTGTCTGGGGATCCAAAGGCATTATGCTCTGCTACCCTCTGCAGCCAAGTTTATCATTGTTGGAATGTAGTGGAGAGTGATCCAACTGGGGATGATTGGCGAAGAGGTTTTTAGCAAGGTTTAAGGTCCTGAGGCACAGAGAGGAAGTTTTTTCCATAGACATTTTATACATATATATTAAATGCTCTGTTCCTTCTTTCTTTCCTCATGCAATGTAGAAACCTGTTCTTGACAATCATCTCATCAAATTCTTTTTGTCTGCACCTGGAGACACCTCTGTTTATGTTTAGGTCAATATGTCCAATCTTAGCAAAGATTGCAGAGTCCAGCAACTAAACATAATTGAAATGTTTTCAATGACTGTGATCAGCAGTCACCAGATGGCTTGAGCAGATGTTGCTGCATACAGATTTTTATATCAAATAGCCCCTAACAATGAAAAGTGTTTGCAATGAGAGCCTCATGTATGTACACTTTATTTCACAACTGTATAGCACATCTAATGTTTCCACAATAGGCAAATCTGCTCATGCCTATTAAACCTGAAATAACATGATCGTCCTCAATACAATCTCCCTACAGTGGATGAAGTGGTGTATCACGAGCCTGCATGAAGTAGAAGAAATAAGAGATCATAGAAAAGAGTTATGTAATGAAGGAAAGCAAGATTGTTTCAGATAAGAAGGTCCAGCTGGACCTCCAAGAAAAAAACTGGACCTCCAGCTGAACCTCCAGCTGAACCTCCAGCTGAACCTCCAGCTGGACCTCAAGGGATATAAATAGATTTCTGTAGAAGTATATAAAGGGGAGCTGTGTCCTTGATCTTGATCTTCTTCTCCTCGAAGATCAATATTTCATAAGTTACTTTGCAAAAGGTCCTCGAGCTCCCAGTGCTCGCTCTCATCTTACCTTGCACCACCTTCGACATAAACTTACTCCACTAGTATATAAGCTTGCCTGATCTTCCCAAGCGAATATACCTCTGTCCTATACCATATGCCAACAGACAAGTGTCAAGAGGTATATCATACATGTATCTCATTGCTTAGTTAAACTACGGCTTTCTATCTCTGTCTCCAAGGCCAGACCTTGTTGGGGACAAGTCATAACACTACCAGACTACACCCTTCACATCCCTTCCCCTTACAAGTTGCATCAATGCAAGTCCTTGACCTATCCTCACTATCCGACATTACTCCATCTTACCTTCCATCAATGTCTTCCCATCAAGCTACTGACTCACCATCAATGAGGCCATGTGCGCTCTCTGTTGGCACCACCACCCACTCTCATGACCCTACCCATATCCACACCTCTACTGCATCTGTGCAACTCCTGTCCACTATCTCCCACCCTCAGCCTCTTGCTCATGAGATTGCTCAACTTTATGAAACTGACATGAACAACCACCTGTAGGCACAGGTGTGCCTCACTGTTTTCAGTTGCATTCAGGAAGGATAAGCATTCGTGGTAGCATTCGAGGAAGCATTCAAGGGCATTTGAGGGCATTCAAGAGCGTTCGAGGTCTGGTTATAGTTATAGTTGTCTAATGGATGCGAAACTAGCAATGGGTGTATGCATATGTTTCGCTTGAGAAAGAGAAAACTATAACTATGTACTGGATCTACATATATATATGAATGTATGAAGAAACAGACAGAAGTCCATCGAAAAAAAGGGCAGAGAGAGATCCAGCGAAGTCCACTGCTGCATTTCGGCAGCAATTGCTGGTCCTATGCATGAGAATAAAAATATCATGCATAGGACAAAGACTGGACAGAGCCCGATGCCGCATTTCAGCGTAGTCCAAAAGACATGTTTCAGCATCAAATCTCACCTACCAACATCGACCAATGCATAGGAATGAATCTTACCATATGGTGAGGACGAGTGGTGGTAAGGGCTCTGCACTTACACCACCTCACTACCCATCTCCAGCATGTTGACACTATCTATCAACAGTGCTTCAATGAGCTACATGACCTCTTCCAAGCCACTCATGTGGCTACCCTCTGTCACTCAACTCCACCTCATCAAGCTGACCTGTCTCTGGACACTTCCCTTTCCACCTCTCCCACTCCTCCCCTCCATGAGGGCATTTGAGAAGTGGTGGGCATTCGAGAATGCATCAAGAAAAGCATTGTGGGAGTTATAGTTTGACTATGGGAAGTGAAACTAGCAAAGGTTGGATGCATATGTTTCACTAAGTAAAAAGGAAAACTATAACTATGTACCAGCAAATATATATATATATATGTATATGTATATGTATATGTATATGTATATGTATATGTATATGTATATGTATATGTATATGTATATGTATATGTATATGTATATGTATATGTATATGTATATGTATATGTATATGTATATGTATATGTATATGTATATGTATATGTATATGTATATGTATATGTATATGTATGTGTATATGTATATATGCATGGGAAAAGAAACAAACAGAAACCCATGAAAAGAAAGAAAGAAAGGCACCACAGGGGCAGAAAGACAGCACCACAGATCATGGTGAAGTCCCTTGTTGCACCTTGGCAGTAATTGCCAGTCCTATGCATGAGAATGAAATAAATAAATAAACTGCCATGCATAGGTGTAGACACTGGGTGTCTCACTGAGTGTTGTTGTGTATATTTGTTGTAGTTGTCTAGCAAAACATGCACTGGTTGTAATACATGTGGATTGAGTATTGAAGAACTACAACAAACTATGACAAATATTCTCTAAGTACCAACTGTGTGTCAAAAGTAAAATCACACACATTAAATGTCGAGAATGGACAACTGTAGTGTAGATAATCCCCCCACATTATGTAGAAAATTCTGTAGCCTTCCATGTCATCATATACATATAGACCTAGTATCTAGTGCCAATCTGCAACCCTTCATTTACCAACTTCTGACAGATTAAGAGTCGTGAAGCACTCACAGTGACCATACTCGAATGTTCAATCTGTATCGAAGTGTCAGCTAGGCTATTAAACACTCGCCAGGACACACAACAGGTTTAGACACCTTCGTTAGTCCAATCAGTCAGCATGCCAGATGAACAATATTTGTCTTCTATCTCAGCCATCCCCAAACTCTCTGGTATCAGGAACTTCATTGACTGGCGCTGAGCTATTCTCACTTATCTCGATGAACAAGGTGCTCGTCGCGTCCTCGAAGGATTCGAAAAGGAACCCTATTGTATCGAAGGAGCCAGTCACTGCCCTCCAGGGGAGTACGCTGGTGCAAATCCTCCCTCTGGCACTGACATCAGTGGTGAGAAGGAACTCAACAAAAAGCAACTTATCAAATGGGATGAGTGGCAACGCTGTGAGTCCAAGGCAAGGGCCGCCATAACCCTTTCGATATCCAAGACTGTTTCAGGGGAGATCAAAGGCTTGTGGTGTGCACATGATATGTACAAGCGCATCTGTTTGCTCTTCAGTGTTGGCAATGATGCCCAAAAGGGCGATATCTCCTGGCGCCTCAACAGCCTCTCTCTACATGAGGACGCCACTCCCCAAGAAATGCAAGCACACTTCGATGCTTTCTCTACCCTACTCTCTGAAGGCAAGTCCATCGGTTTCGAAGTGGCTGACTGGGATCGACGAGAGAAGTTCCTCCTCTCTCTACCCAGAAACCTTCAATCCAGCCTTCGAACCAGTCTTCATGGTCTTACTACCCAGACCTGGGTTGATCTCTGCAGTCTCTATAATGAAGAAATCGACATTCAGTCTCGTCAAGATCTCCGTGATGCACAGATCAATGCAGCAGTGAAGATAGCAAAGGGAGGACGATGACAGCAGGATTATGGAGCAAAAGGTGCAAAAGGAGGAAAGAAGCATAAGAAGAAAAGAGATGGAGAAGTGAAGAGGTGTGAATGATGTGGAATTAAGGGTCATGAAGAGAAGGAGTGTCGCAAGAAGGCAGCTGGTGATCCCTCTCAGGCAGAGATTCGACAAGCAGTGCAGCACATCAAACAGCAGAAATCTAGCCAAAGCAAAAGCGGTTCTGCCAGCTTCATCGACACCACATCTTGGGGCTCTGCTCCCACTCTATTCGACAATGACATCAACAAGCAAAATGACACCCATCTTTGGGCCGCCATCGCCTTAGTCAACGACAACACCACCTGCCTACCCTCCTTCATGCTCGATACATGCGCGTCACACCATGTTACCAACATTCGCTCTGCACTTGTCAACCTCCATCCTGCTGAGGTCATCAACTTCGGTCTTGCTGGTACCGTGCATCAATTCTCATCTTACAAGGAAGGTGATTTACGCATCCCTGTGGAAGATGGCAGTATCCTCATCAAAGGTATTCGCTATTCTCCCGGTGCCAATCACAGTTTGTTGTCAGCTTCCTGCCTCCATGCAGCTAAGTGGCATATTGATCTTGAGAAAGAATACCTCAGATTTGGTCCTCACAAGTTCACTCTCAACTGGGACAATCGTCACAACTTCCCTGCAACTGACTTCACTCTCAAGGCCCATGCTGCCTTGGTCGCACTGTTTCCACAACCCCCTGCTCCATTCAATGAACTCCTCGCTGTTCACAATGTCGAATCCCCTCTCTATCAGGAGCACATGCGTCTTAGTCACCTTAGTCGAGAATCCCTCCTTGACCTGGTGAAAGAAAGAAAGCTCAAATATGATTATGATACTCTCAAGTCTGATGACTTCAGGCTTTCTGATTGCTCAGCCTGTACAGCAGCTACTTCTAGACACCAGCCTCGCACCGGTGAAAGCCCCTGCGGCTCTGCAGATGGCGAAATGGTCCATGTCAATCTCACTGGTTGGCTCAAGCTATCAGCCAAAGGGAATGAGTATGCTCTTATCATGTACTCTGTTTACACTCGCGTTCACTCTGTGGTACTTCTCCGCAATAAATCTGACGCCATGCATCATGTAGAGGCCTTCATCATTCGCCTCAAACATCAAGCCAATATCAAGGTCAAAACTTTACGTTCAGACCACAGCAGCGAATTTCCCACTCAACCTCTCTGCAACCACCTGGGTATCAATCATCAGACCACTCCTGGTTATGCTCCCGAGTTTAATGGGGTTGCTGAGCATGCAGTAGGCTTCCTAAAGGGCAAAACCGCAGTCTTACTCCTCGCTTCATCACTTGGCCATGACTACTGGGATTATGCCATGGTCTACGCCATGATGGTTCTCAACAAAACCACTCCTAGCAGCATCCAGGGTAAGACAGCGTGGGAGGTTATTATGGGCTGTCAGCTGGACCTCAACAAGATTTACACATTCAGTGATTTAGTCTTTGCACACATACCCTCAGGGCTTCGTCCTGTCAAGGCTGACTTGACTACCCCCAAGGCCAGACTTGCCCGTATCCTTGGTCAAGATGAGAATGTCACCAGTTACATAGTACAGTTTGAGCACAATGGTTCGGTTCACCTTGCTGATGTCACTCCAGCATCTGGACTTGATACTACTCCTGTTCACAAGTCCACTGCCCCATCTGTTGCTGACCGCACTACCTCATTACCTACTGCAATGATGTTACCCGAAACAGAGAACAGCAAGGACATTGCAACAAAAGACATTATGAAGGATAAGAATCAGAATATGGGTAACAGAGCTCTAGGTGATGGGGGAGGGAATAAGGACCGCCTGGCAGTTTCTTCAACAGATGCCATGGCAGTAGAGTCCAACAGTATCATGTCTGGGGTGGTCCAACCCACCCCCGTGGTACTTACACCTGTAAGTACTGTCTCTCCTCGCTGCAGTACTCGTTTGCAGAAGGCTGACCATCATCATGGCCCCAACGCACGCATTGCCTTTCTCGCATCTGAAACTGCACTCATACTAGCTGTCACTTCTGTGGATGGGGACTCTGCTTCGCTTTCAGAGGCACTCTCCAGACCAGATGGGGCACAATGGCATGCAGCAAAGGAAACTGAAATCAACACTCTCTGAGCCAAGCAGACTTGGGACAAAGTGACCACTGTACCGCCTGAGTGCAAGCTCATCAGTTGCAAGTGGGTTTGCAAGTGCAAGGTCAACACACAAGGTGAAGTTGTGGTCCACAAAGTCCACCTCACTGCTCAGGGATTCTCTCAGCAGCCTGGACTGGACTATGAAGCGACTTTTGCTCTGGTTGGCTGGATCACCTCCCTACATCTACTTCTTACCATAACTGCCGCCTATGACCTAGAGCTATATCAAGCAGATGTACAAGGTGCCTACCTAAATGGTGACCTCGACTGTGACATTTACATGTGACTTCCCAATCATTATACCCCTCTCAATCCCAATGCAATCACGCTTAAACTCAACAAAACGCTCTATGGTCTCAAGCAAAGTGGTAGAGAATGGTGGAAAGTACTAGGGGGAGTGCTAGAAGCCCTCAGTTTCCAATGTTGCAAGAGCGAGTGGGGACTTTATGTCCTCCCAGGAAACAACACTCCCAAGGCAATTATGCTGGTCTATGTCAATGACTTGGTCATTGCAGCACGTAACATCTCCACTATCAACAACATCCTCAATCAACTTTCTAACAAATGGACCCTCAGCTCCATCGGTCCTGCAATGTATGTCCTCAGTATGTGAATCACACACAATCATCCAAACAAGACCATTGTTCTATCACAGACTGCATATATCAACACCTTGCTCAAGCATTACCTGGGCTTCAGCACCACTATCACGAAGCATGCACCACTGCCCTCTCAATGGAGAAAATACATGAAGAGGGGGAGGACAGCAAAGAAGAAAATGCCTAAATGAAAAAGGATAGCAGATTGGAGGTTTGTCAGGAACTAGGTCCATCTGGGGGAGCTCAGAATTTCATCTGTGGGAGGATTAGGGGGAGTGTCGAGAATGGACAACTGTAGTGTAGATAATCCCCCCACATTACATAGAAAATTCTGTAGCCTTCCACATCATCATATACATATAGACCTAGTATCTAGTGCCAATCTGCAACCCTTCATTTACCAACTTCTGACATTAAATGACACATCACCTGGCTTAATACATACACAACAAATATAGCTGAATACTTTGTACAGCTCATACATGAAAATGCACGCATTTTCCATGCATGCATAAAAAAATACATGCATATGAAATACATGCATAGGGAATACATGAGTATAGTGCTATGCACTTACACCAGGAGTATGCAGCACAGCTTGGCTTGAGGGGGACCCCTGTCCCGCCAGTGGGGACGAAGATGCAGACAATCGAGCGGGGCCGGTGATAGAGCAGGAGTACCTAGTGGATGTATCAATTGGTGACACAATTTATGCAGCAACACCATTCTATGCCATGCCTCTGGGTCCGAAGTATCATTTAATTCTTGGTCTCCCTTTCTGTCACCAACACTGTCTTTTTGATGGCGCTATTCACCTCAATAAACTCCTCTTGGACAGTGGTTCATCATATACATCAGTCGCTAATCTACAGCTAAATGCTATCATTCCATGTGAGACCCCGCCTGTCAGCTCCAACCGAAACTCGCTTTCTGCAGCCATTCTCCAGGACTTCACCGATATCCTTCCTGCCAACATTTCTGATGTCTCACACTATCTGCTGATCTGTTCCTCCATGTCTCAAGTCCGCCACCACATCAACATCCTCCCCAACACTGCACCAGTTGCCAAGGCCGGTTTTCAGGTTCCATTAGCCTGGCATGAAACCCTCCATCAAGAAATCGAAAAGCACTGTGCAGCTGGCCACCTTCGCCCCTCCAGTTCTCCTTGGGTTGCCCCAGCATTCCTTATCAAGAAAGAGAATGGGAAATTTCGATTCCTCTGCAATTTCCAGGGCCTCAACAGCATCACTGTCAAGGATTGTACACTGGTTCCTATCATTGACAACATCCTTCAGTGTGCTGCCCACGGTCGTGTATTCGCCAAACTCGACCTCATGGATGCTTTCTTCCAGACCTTGATGCATGAGCCTGATATCGAGAAGACTGCCATTTGCACTCTGTGGGGCTTGTATGAGTGGGTTGTGATGCCGCAAGGCACATGTAATTCTCCTGCAATGCAACAGTGCTGTTTGAACGAAGCTTTGCAAAATCTCATCAGTGTCTGCTGTGAGGCTTATGTCGATGACATCATCATCTGGGGTGAATCCAACTCTGACTTAGCCACCAACATCCGCGCAGTTCTGACAGCATTACATAAGGGTGGTTTTGTATGCTCCCCCAGCAAATCACAGTTTTTCATCGACTCAGTCACATTTCTTGGCCACATCATTTCCCCCAATCACATTGGCCCAGACCCCAAGAAAGTAGAGGCGTTGCGTGCGTGGCCGTCACCCGGTTCGGTGAAAGATTTGTGTTCATTCCTCGGACTTCTGCAATATCTACGGAAGTTCATTCCCCAAATCACCACCAAGACAGCCATTCTTACTGCGCTCCTTCCTCCCAATAAGTCAGCAGAAAAAGCATATGAATTGCGTAAGTGTCAACTTGTGAAGGGGAGCCCGGTGGAGAGACTTGAAGCACTAAGTTGGATTTGGAGCTGGACGACATCAGCGCAATGAGCATTTGAGGACTTGAAGGACATGTTGGCATGAATCACAGGTCTGTCTCCTCTTTCACATGATGCTGTTCTCTCTGGCCAAATAAACCTTTACCTTTTCACTGATGCAAGTAACACTGGCATAGGTGCATGGTTAGGTACAGGTCCATCCCCTGATCAAGCTCAGCCTATCACCTATGATTCCCACTCTCTCACCTCTGCCGAATGCAACTATCTGGTCCATGAGAAAGAACTCTGCGCTATCATCCACACCCTCAAGGAATGGTGCCCACTACTTCTTGGCCTTCCGGTACACATCATGACAGACCATGCCACCCTCAAATGGTTTTTCCAGCAACCCAACCTCTCTGAGTGTCAAAAGCATTGGCTCCTCATCCTTGCCAACTATGACTTACACATCTCCCACATACCAGGGGTCACCAACTGTCAAGTTATAGTGTCTAGAGGTGAAAGCTTGAACAAGCTGTGTCAAATTGCCTGATATTCCTAAGTTGCATGGAGTGGCAAATTGGTTGTTTCTATGGACATATTTATATGTACACAAAGCTATCCTGCTTATTCAGCCTCTGTCCTGGATTGGCAATTGCCACCCATCTGATTACTCAGCCTCCACTCTGATTGCCAATTGCCACCCATCTGATTACTCAGCCTCCACTCTGATTACCAATTACACATTCTTCTAGAACTAGGAACAACACAGCCTTCAGGCACCAGGCACAAGGGTCCCCTTAATAGATTGGATCATTTATTCCAACACCAACATCATCACCGATGCATTCTCTCGCTTGCACCAGGATGCCCCCTCCATCAACACCCTCACCATGATGGTCCTTACACCCAATGCTGACTTTGTGGACCAGGTTGCCAACGGCTATGCTCAAGATCCTATTATGACTGTGTGGCAAGAAGAGGACTGGCATCCGCCAGGAGTTCAATGTGAGGCGGTGAAAGGGGTGTCGGGGTTACAAACAGTACTTCAGTATGAGGGATGGCTGTGCATTCCAGATGTATCAGGCCTCCGGGAGCAGTGCCTCTGAGAATGTCATGATGCCATGGGCCATTTTGGAGTGGAAAAGACACTGTAACTAGCATGCTGTAAGTACTTCTGGGATGGTATGGCTAGTGACGTGAAGGATTTTGTTAGCACTTGCCCTGCATGCCAAACATCCAAAGCCACAACCACCAAACCTCCAGGTCTCCTTCACTCGCTACCAGTTCCAGCTGCCAAGTTCGCCGACATTGGTATCGATTTTGTGGGCCCGCTTCCAACATCCCATGGTTTCGACTACCTTATTGTCATCACTGACCAACTTACTGGATGGGTCGCTCTCATTCCTACTGTTACAACACTTACGTCTTTGGCTTTCTCTCAATTATACTACGACCACTGGGTGTCTGTAAGAGGTTAGCCTCTGACCCATTTACTTTCTGTCAATTCTTGTCACCATTTTATTTTCATGCATCACCAAGGTGTATCATCACCTTGGTTACATGCATTATTTCTCCTTTCCTATGCATCACCAGGCTGTCCCCTTCACCCTGGTGCATGTCTCTTTACTTGGCTTCGGTATTCCTGTCTTGACACAGTGTATCACTGTTTATTATTTCCTTATTTCATGTGTGTTTGCATGCGCCTTTTACAAGTCGCATTTCGGAGCTTTATTATCCTTTTGTTCCTGTTCCTTTCTCTACCCTTTTTCGCCACAAACCTCTGGTATTTATCGGAGTTTGGCGCGACTGGTTTTGGAGAGCAAAGGCAAAGTACAAGAAAGAGGTATCACACAATGGTTCTCCTTTATCTCTTCACCATTGTTGTGTTCTACCTCTTCTTCTCTTTCGACTTCTTGTCTTAAGTGTTCTTTGCCTTCTCTCTGTAAGCAGGGCTCTCCATCAGTCAGTTTCATACCACCCAGACTGACCCTGATTAGTCCGCATCAGTCTACACTTCGCTCTCTTTCTACTTAGTTGCTGATAGGACATAATCAGGTAAGTTCTGGCTTCATCACACATGTGTTCTCCTTTATCTCTTCACCATTGTTGTGTTCTACCTCTTCTTCTCTTTCGACTTCTTGTCTTAAGTGTTCTTTGCCTTCTCTCTTCCGCATCAGTCTACACTTCGCTCTCTTTCTACTTAGTTGCTGATAGGACATAATCAGCATATGCATATTGGGATCTTGTTTGCTTCTTGTCCAGCCTGAAGTCCACATCCTAAAGCCTCACCAGTCCGAACCAGTCCCACACCTCTATCACCTCGCTCCCTCTAGTCACTCAGTGAAGGTCTTATTCATCCGGACCTTACAGTGTCTAAGTATGGCGTTCCAACATCGATAGTCTCAGACAGGGATAAGTTGTTTACTGCTGCATCCTGGCGCCGCCTCAACTCCTTACTTGGTACGAAGCTAAAGATGTCTACAGCTTATCACCCACAGACCGATGGCATATCAGAGCGATCAAACAAAACGGTGATACAGACACTGCATGCATGGACTGATGACCAGGGTCGAAATTGGGCAGCTAACTTACAGTGTGTCGCTTTCGCGATGAACAATACCCTCTGCTGTTCCACCCACCTTGATGTTCTTGATGTGCTGGATGTTACTGCTGATGACTTGCAGCTCAACACCTCATATTGATATCCTCTCTTGGCTGTTTCACATACTGCAGTGAGCTGTATTACCCCCCCATCCCCACATGCCCTTTCAAATTTTTTTATTCCACTGTTCACCCCAGGCTGATTTATTCTTACACAGCATCCTCTTGTATCCTCTCAAGTCGCAAGATAATCCTCAAGCCCCACAGCCAGGCCCTTTCTGGTTCCTTCTTCTATTTCCTTTTGCCCTTCTTGTTCCTTGTGTCTCTCATCTTTCCATTTCCCTCTATTTTCTCCCTGTCTCTTCTGAATTTTTTCCTTCTCTCCCTACCCTTTCATTTTCTGTTATTGCATTTTCTTCTCCTTCAATGCCCCCCTTCGTTCTTGTTACCTTCCTTTTGCCTGTGTCCCCTATCCCCATGGTCTCTGTAAGTGCAGAGCCCTTACCATTACTCGTTCTCACCATATGGTAGGATTTATTCCTATGCATAGGACGATGCTGGCTGGTGAGAAATTGATGCCGAAACGCGTTTTTCGGACTACGCTGAAACGCAGCATCGGGCTCTGTCCGCCCTTTGTCCTATGCATGATATTTTTATTCTCATGCATAGGACCAGCAATTGCTGCTGAAACATGGCGGCAGACTTCGCCGGATCTCTGCCCCTTTTTTTCGATGGACTTCTGCCTGTTTCTTCATACATTCATATATATATGTGTAGATTTGGTACATAGTTATAGTTTTCTCTCTCCTAAGCAAACCTATGCATACACCAGTGCTAGTTTGCATCCATTAGACAACTATAACTATTCTACCCCTCTTCGAACGCTCTCCTCAAACGCTTTCTCGAACCTCATCTCCTCTCGAACGCTCAACGAACGTTATCCGAATGCAGTGAGGCACCCACAGTGCCTACAGTCGCCGACTTTGTAGGCTACTTCAGAGCGACAGTGTCGGTTAGCCTGTATCGCCATGCGGTGCTTGGAGAGAAGCAGATTATCGCATGCCTCAGCAAGTGAGAGGTCAGTGCGATCGGCAGCGAGAGTCCATTCAGCCTGCGTGGGAAGAGCAGCCTGGGGTGAACGAAGGAGGACGAGCGAGACTAGGTAGGGTACAGAGTCGGCGACCAAAGACCAGTTGTGTGGGAGAGAAACCTGTAGAACGTCTGACAGTATTGTTCATTGCTTGGGAGACACGAGAGAGGTACTTAACCCAAGAGGTGCCATGTCTATCCACCCAGCTACATAGTAGTTGAACCACGGTCTTGTTGGACCGTTCTGAGGTGCCGTCAGTTTGAGGATGAAAAGCTGTGGACATCTTGAGCTTCACATTTTGTTTCTCCCATAGCGTTGTCCAGAATCGCGAGGTAAACAGAGTATCACGATCGGAGGTAATCAAGAGTGGGAGGCCATAATGAGAAACCCATCTGTCCCAAACCAGGATGGCGAGGTCACGAGTGTTAATGGTGGTAGAACATGGAACCAGTTCGATAAACCCAGTGAGGCGATCCGTGACGGTTAAAAGATAGTCGTAGCCACCAGAGGGAGGAAGCGGTCCAATGAAATCCATAGCAATATTGTCGAATTTGTCATGCAGGACTGGGAGAGGATGAAGGGGACCAGCCGGCTTCATCGTGGGTGCATTCGCCTGTTGACATAAGTGACATGCACGGACAAACTCATGGACATCCTTGGACATTGTCTCCCAAAAGTATCCGCTCCTGAGTATCTCCATGGTTTTCTCCACTCCCAGATGTCCAGCCATCCCCTCATGTGCTTGCCGCATAAGGTCTTCACAAAGGTTATCAACGTCCGGAATGCATAAGCGGTTGTCAATGAGGAGAAGTTGGTGGGTGTCGTGGTCGTGTAGTGTAACCCCTGGAGCAGTAGACGGATCAGCAAGCCATTCCTTGAACAGTATGTCACCTTGATAGCCCTGCGCAATAGCGCGAAGGATGTCTGGAGCCAAGGTGGGCTCATATGTCGTAATGGCATGCACCAAAGCCGATTGTTGATCCAAGGAAGGGTCTGAGGGTTCGCCAGCGTCGGGAGGAGCGTGTCGCGAGAGATAGTCGGCGAGGGTGTTGTATTCCCCTTTTATGTATTCGATACGAAGATCAAAATCCTTGAGGGTACTCCGCCAGCGAAGCTGGCGTGGAGAGAGGTTGCGTTGACCATGGAACCATTGCAGCGTAAAGTGATCACAATAAACGTGGACCGGAACACCGTAGAGCAGAGGACGCCAGTGATTGAGGGCGTTAATAATCGCAAGAAGCTCACGGTCGTGTACCGGGTAATTACGCTGGGCGCTATTGAAGGTTCGAGAATCATAGGCGACCGGTAGTACAGAGTCCCGAGAAGTACTGACACCGATCCATGCACCCGTACCGGTATTAGACGCATCGGTGAATAAGAAGACCTTCTGTGTTCCCGCTTTGACAGCATCGTAATCAATAACGGTGAGACAAGGAACAGTACTCACTGCGCGACGAACAGCCTCAAAAGCGGCTTGCTCTGCCAGCCCAAATGACCAAGTCCAACCTGTCCAGCCATCCGGGAGATGGCCCTTGTGCATCTTCATCGCCTTGTAGTAGGCCTTTTCTGCTGTGCTGTTTGGAGCGAGAGCCGCGTGGAGAACTGCGGTGTGGTCGGCGAGATTGGGTATGAAATCGCGGAGATAGTTGACGAGGCCGAGAAACGAATGGAGTTGGTGGGAGTTCATCGGGAGAGGAAACTGCTCAATGCGTGCAATCTTGGCGGGGTCGGGTAGGATCTGACCGGGGCGGATTATGTGACCTAAGAAGGAGACCTCATCGAGAAATAACTGAGATTTCTCACGGGAGCAGCGAAGACCACTATGACGAAGAGCCGAAAGAACACTCACAATATTATCGTGTAGGTCCTTAGCATCTTTTCCCCAGATAATAATGTCGTCCACGTATGCCTCGCAACATTCCCCAGCTAACCCTTGTAAAGCCTCGTTGATATGACGTTGTTGGGCGGCCGGCGCATTGCGGATGCCTTGAGGCATGACTACCCACTCCAGAAGGCCGAGAGGTGTGGTAATAGCCGTTTTGGGAATATCCTCCTCCTTCATGAGTGTTTGAAAGAAAGCGTCTTTGCAGTCGAGCTTGGCGAATATCTTCCCTTTGCGCGCCGCACGGTGCAAGATATCCTGGACGTTGCCCATGGGATACATATCGGGGACCGTGACGTCGTTGTAAGAGGTTAGCCTCTGACCCATCTACCTTCTGTCAATTCTTGTCACCATTTTTATTCTCATGCATCACCAAGGTGTATTAACACCTTGGTCCCATGCATTATTCTCTTTCCCATGCATCACCAGGCTGCCCCCTGCACCCTGGTGCATGTCTCTTTACTTGGCTTCGGTATTCCTGTCTTGACACAGTGTATCACTGTTCATTATTTCCTTATTTCATGTGTGTTTGCATGCGCCTTTTACAAGTCGCATTTCGGAGCTTTATTACCCTTTTGTTCCTGTTCCTTTCTCTACCCTTTTTCGCCACAAACCTCTGGTGTTTATCGGAGTTTGGCGCGACTGGTTTTGGAGAGCAAAGGCAAAGTACAAGAAAGAGGTATCACACAATGGTTCTTCTTTATCTCTTCACCATTGTTGTGTTCTACCTCTTCTTCTCTTTCGACTTCTTGTCTTAAGTGTTCTTTGCCTTCTCTCTGTAAGCAGTGCTCTCCATCAGTCAGTTTCATGCCACCCAGACTGACCCTGATTAGTCCGCATCAGTCTACACTTCGCTCTCTTTCTACTTAGTTGCTGATAGGACATAATCAGGTAAGTTCTGGCTTCATCACACAATGTTCTTCTTTATCTCTTCACCATTGTTGTGTTCTACCTCTTCTTCTCTTTCGACTTCTTGTCTTAAGTGTTCTTTGCCTTCTCTCTTCCGCATCAGTCTACACTTCGCTCTCTTTCTACTTAGTTGCTGATAGGACATAATCAGTGTATGCATATTGGGATCTTGTTTGCTTCTTGTCCAGCCTGAAGTCCACACCCTAAAGCCTCACCAGTCCGAACCAGTCCCACACCTCTATCACCTCGCTCCCTCTAGTCACTCAGTGAAGGTCTTATTCATCCGGACCTTACACTTTTTTTTCAAACTACAAATCCCAACAACCCCTATCAGAACTGCACACACTCCGAAACTATGGCTTTTGATCACCAGGGACAACCCATCATTGGATATGATGACACTAGTGCATTGCCCATCATCGGACATACTCCTACTGGTGAAATTATTTACGGTACCCTACAATCCGAGACCCCCTCGCAACCTGGGACTAGTGATTTCTCACAGGCTCCGTCTATCGACTTGGATGGCATCCCACTGGGGCCCACCTTGCTTGATGAAAAGCCTCTCGACTCCCTCGCCCCCGTGCATGACCACCCAGGCGAAAGCTATCGCAAAACGCCTGCCCCTACCTCCGCCGCTGTCCCTGACATTGACGAGCTCAAGAGTCTTATGGCTGGGCTCCTTCGCTCGAGTCAAGCCATCGTCGACCAGTCTGTCACCACTACCAATCGCCTCAATGATGTTAGTCAGTCCTTGCCCTCGCGAAACTCACGTCCTGACCGCATTCTACCTCCTCGGCTGTCCTCGTCCACCTCCGCCGACGCATTCGCCCTTCAGCGCCACATCCTTGCATTGGACACCTATTTCCAAGACGTCCTCCTTCTCTGGAGTCCTGGTGATGCCGAAAGTGCTTGGAAGGTGTCGGTGGCCAACTCGTCCATCTCTCAGTCCGGCAGCCGTTTCACCACGTGGTTAGAGCTATATGGGAAGCGCGCGGTTTCCTGGGATGAGTGGAAGACGTTGCTCAAGACTCACCTCTTGACCAGGGGCTGGGAACAAAAGCTCCGTCATAAGTTCATGCTTCTGCGCTGTTTGGACACCACGCCAACCGCATTTGACACCTTTTTCCACCTCCTCATCTCCCACCAAACCATTCTCCGCGATTTTGAGGATCCCCTTGGCGATGTCGATGTGTGCCGACGCATGCTCGATGGTGTCGATGGCTTGGTCACCCATCGCACCAAGGCTGCTCTGAAGGCGCATGGTCTGACGGTCCTTACGGTGAAACCGGCGAACTTACACATCATCATGATCGATATCATCGATGATGCTATGTTGGAAGCGTGTTTTCTTCAAAATTCCACTCGCCCCCGCCCCCCATTTAACACCAATCGGCCAACTACTCCACGCTCGCCTACTCCGGTGGTCGCCCAGGTCCAGGTCGCGCCTCAGGCGCCTAAGGGTTACACCCCACAACAGCTTGAATGGCTCGACCCAGCCAAGCGCTTGCCTTTGGGCGACACGGGCAAAGCCGCTCGCGCCTTTCTCGGCAGCATCAATGCGTGTTTCTCCTGCCGGAAGACTGGCCACCACCGGCTCATCTGCCCGACCCGCCCCCCCTCCTCCCCCTCTCAACACTCCTCCTCTGCCCCCGCTGCCAACCTGATTTCTCTCGCCGACGACGACAGTCCCGACGCCCCCGACATATTCTCGGTCGATCCCGTTGCCGATCAACTTGTCCAGGATGGCGCCACCGCCCTAGCAGGGTCAGTACCTCTCCTCATGGTCACTTGCCGCGTTCAGGCTAACGATGACCCTGCTACCGCCTTAGTTGATTCTGGCGCGGGCATTAATGTCATCGACCGGGAGTATGCGGCGCAGCTTGGCTTGAGGGGGACCCCCGTCCCGCCGGTGGGGACGAAGATGGCAGATAACCGAGCGGGGCCGGTGATAGAGCAGGAGTACTTAGTGGATGTATCAATTGGTGAAACAATTTATGCGGAAACGCCATTCTACGCCATGCCTCTGGGTCCGAAGTATCGTTTAATTCTCGGTCTCCCTTTCTGTCGCCAACACTGTCTTTTTGATGGCGCTATTCGCCTCAATAAACTCCTCTTGGACGGTGGCTCATCGTATGCATCGCTCGCTAACCTACAGCTCAATGCTATCATGCCATGTGAGACCCTGCCAGTCAGCTCCAACCGTAATTCGCTTTCGGCAGCCATTCTCCACGACTTCGCCGACATCCTTCCTGCCAACATTTCCGATGTCTCGCACTATCCGCCGATCTGCTCCACCATGTCTCAAGTCCGCCACCACATCAACATCCTCCCCAACACTGCACCCGTCGCCAAAGCCGGTTTTCGGGTTCCGTTAGCCTGGCGTGAAACTCTCCGTCAAGAAATCGAAAAGCACCGTGCAGCTGGCCGCCTACGCCCCTCCAGTTCTCCTTGGGCAGCCTGTAAGTGCAGAGCCCTTACCACCACTCGTTCTCACCATATGGTAGGATTTATTCCTATGCATAGGACGATGTTGGCTGGTGAGAAATTGATGCCGAAACGCGTTTTTCGGACTACGCCGAAACGCGGCATCGGGCTCTGTCCGGCCTTTGTCCTATGCATGATATTTTCATTCTCATGCATAGGACCGGCAATTGCTGCCGAAACGCGGCGGCGGACTTCGCCGGATCTTTGCCCCTTTTTTTCGATGGACTTCTGCCTGTTTCTTCATACATTCATATATATATACATATAGATCTGGTACATAGTTATAGTTTTCTCTCTCTCTAGCAAACTTATGCATACACCAGTGCTAGTTTGCATCCATTAGACAACTATAACTATCCTACCCCTCTTCGAACGCTCTCCTCGAACGCTTTCTCGAACCTCATCTCCTCTCGAACGCTCAACGAACGCTGTCCGAACGCAGTGAGGCACCCACAGTGCCTACACAGCCCCAGCGTTCCTTATCAAGAAAGAGAACGGAAAATTTCGATTCCTCTGCGATTTCCGGGGCCTCAACAACGTGACGATCAAAGATCGCACACCGGTTCCTATTATCGACGACATCCTCCAGCGTGCTGCCCACAGTCGTGTATTCGCCAAACTCGACCTCACTGATGCCTTCTTCCAGACCTTGATGCATGAGCCAGATATAGAGAAGACCGCCATTTGCACCCCGTGGGGCTTGTATGAGTGGGTGGTGATGCCGCAAGGCGCATGTAATTCTCCTGCAACGCAACAGCGCCGTTTGAACGAAGCTTTGCGAAATCTCATCAGTGTCTGCTGTGAGGCTTATGTCGATGACATCATCATCTGGGGTGAATCCGACTCCGACTTAGCCATCAATATCCGCGCGGTTCTGACAGCGTTACGTAAGGGTGGTTTTGTATGCTCTCCCAGCAAATCACAGTTTTTCGTCGACTCAGTCACATTTCTTGGCCACGTCATTTCCCCCAATCACATCGGCCCAGACCCCAAGAAAGTAGAGGCGTTGCGTGCGTGGCCATCACCCGGTTCGGTGAAAGATTTGCGTTCTTTCCTCGGCCTTCTGCAATATCTACGGAAGTTCATCCCCCAAATTGCCACCAAAACAGCCGTTCTTACTGCGCTCCTTCCTCCCAATAATAAGTCAGCAGAAAAAGCGTATGAATTGCGTAAGCGTCAACTTGCGAAGGGGAGCCCGGTGGAGAGACTTGAAGCACTAAGTTGGATTTGGAACTGGACGACGTCAGCGCAACGGGCATTTGAGGACTTGAAGGACATGTTGGCGCGAATCACAGGTCTGTCCCCTCTTTCACATGATGCTGTTCTCGCTGGCCAAATAAACCTTTACCTTTTCACCGATGCAAGTAATACTGGCATAGGTGCATGGTTAGGTACAGGTCCATCCCCCGATCACGCTCAGCCTATCGCCTATGATTCCCGCTCTCTCACCTCTGCCGAACGCAACTATCCGGTCCATGAGAAAGAACTCTGCGCTATCATCCACGCCCTCAAGGAATGGCGCCCACTACTTCTCGGCCTTCCGGTACATGTCATGACAGACCACGCCACCCTCAAATGGTTCTTCCAGCAACCCAACCTCTCCGAGCGTCAAAAGCGTTGGCTCCTCGTCCTCGCCGACTACGACTTACACATCTCCCACATACCAGGGGTCACCAACGCCATCGCCGATGCATTCTCTCGTTTGCACCAGGATGCCCCCTCCATCAACGCCCTCACCATGATGGTCCTTACACCCAACGCCGACTTTGTGGACCAGGTCGCCAACGGCTATACTCAAGATCCTATTATGGCTGTGTGGCAAGAAGAGGACCGGCGCCCACCAGGAGTTCAACGTGAGGAGGTGAAAGGGGTGTCGGGGTTACAAACAGTACTTCAGTACAAGGGACGGCTGTGCATTCCGGACGTATCAGGCCTCCGGGAGCAGTGCCTCCGAGAATGTCACGATGCCATGGGCCATTTTGGAGTGGAAAAGACACTGGAACTAGCGCGCTGTAAGTACTTCTGGGATGGTATGGCTAGTGACGTGAAGGATTTTGTTAGCACTTGCCCTGCATGCCAAACATCCAAAGCCGCAACCACCAAACCTCCAGGTCTCCTTCATTCGCTACCGGTTCCAGCTGCCAAGTTTGCCGACATCGGCATCGATTTTGTGGGCCCGCTTCCAACATCCCACGGTTTCGACTACCTTATTGTCATCACCGACCGACTTACTGGATGGGTCGCTCTCATTCCTACGGTTACAACACTTACGTCTTCGGCTTTCTCTCAATTATACTATGACCACTGGGTGTCCAAGTATGGCGTTCCGACATCGATAGTCTCGGACAGGGATAAGTTGTTTACCGCCGCATCTTGGCGCCGCCTCAACTCCTTACTTGGTACGAAGCTAAAGATGTCTACAGCTTATCACCCACAGACCGATGGCATATCAGAGCGATCAAACAAAACGGTGATACAGACATTGCGTGCATGGACCGATGACCAGGGTCGAAATTGGGCAGCTAACTTACAGCGTGTCGCTTTCGCGATGAACAATACCCTCCGCCGTTCCACCCAACACACGCCTGCCGAACTCGTCTTTGGCAAGCGTCTCTCCCTCACCCCCCCCCTCCTACCCTCCTCATCCACCACCGCCCCCACGATACCTCAGGCCCAACCAACTGCGACGGAATGGGACTTAGCAGCGAAGAGGATGCAGTTAGAAGAAGGTATCGCTCGTGACGAACTGCTTCTCGCGAAGCATCGGCAAAGTGTTCAAGCCAACAAGCACCGCCGTCCCGATCCGGTATACCGCCCTGGAGACAAGGTCTATTTGAACACAGCTGAGTTCCGTCATGAATATAAGACTACCACTAACCGCTCTGCCAAGTTCATACCCCGCTGGGAAGGCCCCTTCACCATCCTGCACGCGTTTCCTGAGCAATCGCTGTATGAACTCGATGTCCCCATCACCTCTACACAGTCCACGCTGCGGCGCCATGTCTCTCGCCTCAAGCCTTACAAGGAATCGACCCGCTACCATCAAGACACCGCCCCCAGGCTCCTCGACCGCCCGGTTCAAGCCCCGCCTCGCATCCTTCAACTCCTTGAAGACCGCACGCTCTCTCCCAAAGGCCAGCACCCCAAGGTATATCAAGTGCGCGCCCGCTTCGCTGCTGAAGGACCCAAGGCTCGGTGGATAAGTCGGGATGAGGCACTCAGCTATGATGGATGGAAAGAAGCTTGGGAAGAGTTCATAGGCGAAGATGAGTTACACCTTGATGTTCTTGAAGTGCTGGACGTTACTGCTGATGACTTGCAGCTCAACACCTCATATTGATATCCTCTCTTGGCTGTTTCACACACTGCAGTGAGCTGTATTACCCCTCCACCCCACAAGACTTTTCAACTTTTTTATTCCACTGTTCACCTCAGGCTGATTTATTCTTACACAGCATCCTCCTGTATCCTCTCAAGTCGCAAGACAATCCTCAAGCCCACAGCCAGGCCCCTTCTGGTTCCTTCTTCTATTTCCTTTTGCCTTTCTTGTTCCTTGTGTCTCTCATCTTTCCCCTTTCCTCTATTTTCTCCCTGTCTCTTCTGAATTTTCTTCCTTCTCCCCCTACCCTTTCATTTTCTCTTATTGCATTTTCTTTTCCTTCAACCCTCCCTTTCCCCATCAGGCCTGGAGATAGGCATGAGGTTCCCCCACCCTACTTTTTTCCTCCCCCCAAAGAAATGGAAAAGATGCCAAGAAGGCCAGGGAGTTTTGTTTTTGGGTGGGGGTTTCCCTCAGCCAGCATGTTTACATGAGTTATCTTCCAGCCTGACCCCCCATGAAGCTTGGCTTCTACAGTTTGTTCTTGTTACCTTCCTTTTGCCAGTGACCCCTATCCCCATGGTCTCATCCAGGTGGGGGAGGGTGTAAGAGGTTAGCCTCTGACCCATCTACCTTCTGTCAATTCTTGTCACCATTTTTATTCTCATGCATCACCAAGGTGTATTAACACCTTGGTTCCATGCATTATTCTCTTTCCCATGCATCACCAGGCTGTCCCCTCCACCCTGGTGCATGTCTCTTTACTTGGCTTCGGTATTCCTGTCTTGACACAGTGTATCACTGTTTATTATTTCCTTGTTTCATGTGTGTTTGCATGCGCCTTTTACAAGTCGCATTTCGGAGCTTTATTACCCTTTTGTTCCTGTTCCTTTCTCTACCCTTTTTCGCCACAAACCTCTGGTGTTTATCGGAGTTTGGCGCGACTGGTTTTGGAGAGCAAAGGCAAAGTACAAGAAAGAGGTATCACACAAGGGTTCTTCTTTATCTCTTCACCATTGTTGTGTTCTACCTCTTCTTCTCTTTCGACTTCTTGTCTTAAGTGTTCTTTGCCTTCTCTCTTCCGCATCAGTCTACACTTCGCTCTCTTTCTACTTAGTTGCTGATAGGACATAATCAGCGTATGCATATTGGGATCTTGTTTGCTTCTTGTCCAGCCTGAAGTCCACACCCTAAAGCCTCACCAGTCCGAACCAGTCCCACACCTCTATCACCTCGCTCCCTCTAGTCACTCAGTGAAGGTCTTATTCATTCGGACCTTACAGTAACTGCGGTTCTTGCTTCCAGGCATAGGCTCTTTGACAGATGGGGGAGAGTGTAAGTGCATAGCACTATACTCATGTATTCCCTATGCATGTATTTCATATGCATGTAATTTTTATGCATGCATTTTCCATGCATGCATTTTCATGTATGAGCTGTACAAAGTATTCAGCTATATTTGTTGTGTATGTATTAAGTCAGGTGATGTGTCATTTAATGTGTGTGATTTTACTTTTGACACACAGTTGGTACTTAGAGAATTTTTGTCATAGTTTGTTGTAGTTCTTCAATACTCAATCCACATGTATTACAACCAGTGCATGTTTTGCTAGACAACTACAACAAATATACACAACCACACTCAGTGAGACACCCAGTGTCTACATTGTGCCCTGACTTTCTGCAAAGCCAGCATCTCCCTTTTTCTGTGAGATGTTGGCAGACTTGGCGACCTAGGAGACCTTTCAGGAGACGGGTAGCGGGGTCGTAAGCAAAGGCAAAGTACAAGAAAGAGGTATCACACAATGGTTCTTCTTTATCTCTTCACCATTGTTGTGTTCTACCTCTTCTTCTCTTTCGACTTCTTGTCTTAAGTGTTCTTTGCCTTCTCTCTGTAAGCAGTGCTCTCCATCAGTCAGTTTCATGCCACCCAGACTGACCCTGATTAGTCCGCATCAGTCTACACTTCGCTCTCTTTCTACTTAGTTGCTGATAGGACATAATCAGGTAAGTTCTGGCTTCATCACACAATGTTCTTCTTTATCTCTTCACCATTGTTGTGTTCTACCTCTTCTTCTCTTTCGACTTCTTGTCTTAAGTGTTCTTTGCCTTCTCTCTTCCGCATCAGTCTACACTTCGCTCTCTTTCTACTTAGTTGCTGATAGGACATAATCAGCGTATGCATATTGGGATCTTGTTTGCTTCTTGTCCAGCCTGAAGTCCACACCCTAAAGCCTCACCAGTCCGAACCAGTCCCACACCTCTATCACCTCGCTCCCTCTAGTCACTCAGTGAAGGTCTTATTCATCCGGACCTTACAGTCGTTAAGAGCCCGAAAATCGCAAACCATACGGAATTTCCCATTACCTTTAGACACAAGAAACGCCGGAGACGCCCAAGGAGAACTGGAATAGCGAAGACGACCTGCATTCAGATGCTCTAACAGCATCTCACGGAAACGAGGGAGCAGGGCTTCGGGTACGCGGTAAGGCGCCGAGTGTTTGGGAGTGGCGCCGTGTTTGAGATTAATTTCGAAACGGATACCTGACCTGGTCTTTGATATGGTGGGGAAGTTTCGTACGTCACCTAAATCGTCACAAAAGACATCGTGGAACTCGGCCTGGAGACGACGCAGGACGTCTGTCAGACTGTGAGAATCGGCGGCTGCGGTAGCATGCGGAGTTGTCGGGTGGATCTCCGTGTGGTGTAGGTGTAACCTAGGAGCGGAGACAAGCTCCGAAGGAGACGCGCCGTCTTTTTGCAATCCTAACGCAGATAGGTTCGCGCCTCCAGCCTCCAATAGGCGAACAAGGGAAGTTGTATCCGCCAATAAACCATGCCGAGCAAGGAAGTTAAGTCCTAAGATCCCATCATACGTTCTGTGCAAATCCATCACCACACCGTTTATTTGATACATCCTGTCGCCTAGAGAAAACGAACCGATAACCGTATTTGTGACTATGGGACCCGCCTTTCCGCCAGCTAACCTAACTCTCATCCATACGGCACCTGTCTTCACTGACCATCCCAGCCTCGCTGCCAGCGTTGGATCCACGAAGGTCGTGGACGCCCCTGTGTCGATTAGGAGCCTAATGGGACAAGCTGGCCAGAGGTCATCAGCCGGGATCGGAACAGATATAGCTAGAAGAGGGTAGAAAAGGGCGTACGAAGAGTCTTGAATAGGTTCGGCGGCTGACGGAATAGTTTGCGCAAGAGCGAGGTACACCAATGTGGCATCACCAGCAGTTAACTCGGTCTCTAGCTGATTCACTTTAGGCGGGGTATGGTGCGTACAACTGGGGCATTGGGCATGTTGGTGACCAATCTTGCGGCAGTCAAAACAGTGATTCTCTCAGCGAAATACGTCACGAATGTACCGACCAGCTGGTGAATGATAATAAGGGAGCGGGTGGGTGGGATCATGATAGTAAGTGACCGGCTGTGGAAGTTGAGCAGAATCCGAGGATCGAGAGGCGGAAGAAGCAGGATTCTTAATAGAGCGAGGTGCATGTTGAGAAGCTGCGTCTTCATGCGCAATTCGTTCAATATGATTGCTAATCAACACACATAGACTGTCCAGATTGTTCGAGTGAAATCCAGGCTCATCCACTAGTTGGAGAAAAAGGCACTCGGGACAAGCAGCACGGTAAAGGCGGGCAATTTTGTGATCGAGGGGATAGTGGTGGGTACCGTGAAGATGGCTGCGATGAAGAATAACAGCATCGTCGAATTTTCGCCAAGCATTGGGAGAAACCTCTGGAAGTGAGAGACGGAATAAGGTACGGGACTCCCGATACTCCCAGTGTGAAGGCATGGCCTTAGCTTTGAAAGCAACTGACCAGTCTTGCCAAGTACTCTTCCCATCCTCCTCCATACAGCGACCCTCATGTTCGACCCAACCAACTAAACCAGCACAGTCTATCGAATTGTTGGCCAACTCGATTACAGTAATTCGCCTTCGCGCCTCAAGCTCCTCATCATCAGAAGGAGTCAATAAGCTGTTTGTTCGAAGTAGTTGCTGTAGGCGACGAAGGTGAGTCAATACGCTGTCTGCATCCCCCAGGGGACCCTGAAAACGGGGAATATCTGCGGCCTTGGGTAGAGGAAGACCCCGAGGATTGTCCCAATCTTTAACCGTTGACTGTTTTTGTTGCTTGAGCAGTAACTCTGTAAGGAGTGCAAGTGTGTCATCCTGCTTCTGGGCATGGCCAATCTAGGCACTCCAAAAGCGCTGCAGTAGAGGATTCTGGAGGTGAGTCCTCCATTGCTCCTTTGGTGGGTTTCGGCGGCATCGTAGATATTGCGGTTCGTGGGAAAAGCTAGTTTGAAAAAAAGTGTAGGCACTGTGGGTGCCTCACTGCATTTGGATAACGTTCGTTGAGCGTTCGAGAGGAGATGAGGTTCGAGAAAGTGTTCAAGGAGAGCGTTCGAAGAGGGGTAGAATAGTTATAGTTGTCTAATGGATGCAAACTAGCACTGGTGTATGCATAGGTTTGCTTAGGAGAGAGAAAACTATAACTATGTACCAAATCTACACATATATATATGAATGTATGAAGAAACAGGCAGAAGTCCATCGAAAAAAAGGGGCAGAGATCTGGCGAAGTCCGCCACCATGTTTCGGCAGCAATTGCTGGTCCTATGCATGAGAATAAAAATATCATGCATAGGACAAAGGGCGGACAGAGCCCGATGCTGCGTTTCAGCGTAGTCCGAAAAACGCGTTTCGGCATCAATTTCTCACCAGCCAGCATCGTCCTATGCATAGGAATAAATCCTACCATATGGTGAGAACGAGTGGTGGTAAGGGCTCTGCACTTACACAGAGACAGCCCATTCTAATGGCAATGCAGCATCCTTGAACGCTGCAACCCACACATCCCAGTTGGACTCGCCATCTGTCTCCATCATCCGACCTACGTTATTCACCCATGCCAACAATCCAGCACATTCTACCGAGTTATTGGCAACCTCTAGGATAGACACACGTCTGTTTTCCTCCTGCTGAGGATCGTCCAGGGGGGTGAGGAGGGAATAGGTGCGGAGGAGGTTGTGCAGACGATCAGCATGGCGAAACATGGCGGATGCGTCATTGAGGGGACCAGTGAAGACCAGGACATGAGAGGCTTTGGGAAGGACAATACCTCGAGGTGCATAACCATGTGTGACGACTGTTGTGGCTTGTTGGAACCAGTGTGGACTGTAAAGCTTGTTGCTGTTGACTGACCACTTCGGACAGTTATATAATGGCATTCTGCATTTGTTGGAATAAATGATCCAATCTATTAAGGGGACCCTTGTGCCTGGTGCCTGAAGGCTGTGTTGTTCCTAGTTCTAGAAGAATGTGTAATTGGTAATCAGAGTGGAGGCTGAGTAATCAGATGGGTGGCAATTGGCAATCCAGGACAGAGGCTGAATAAGCAGGATAGCTTTGTGTACATATAAATATGTCCATAGAAACAACCAATTTGCCACTCCATGCAACTTAGGAATATCAGGCAATTTGACACAGCTTGTTCAAGCTTTCACCTCTAGACACTATAACTTGACAGCATTTGCATGAGGGATGAAGCTTTGAAGTCATCTTCAACCCCAACAGGGTTTGGGTCCTCAGATAGAGGTGCATCTTTTTGCGTTTGACCTTTGGGAGGCATTGTAGGCGTTTGAGCATTTGCGTTTGAGTGTTTGAGCATTTGATGTGCGTTGTTTTGAAAAAAGTGTAGACACTGGGTGTCTCACTGAGTGTTGTTGTGTATATTTGTTGTAGTTGTCTAGCAAAACATGCACTGGTTGTAATACATGTGGATTGAGTATTGAAGAACTACAACAAACTATGACAAAAATTCTCTAAGTACCAACTGTGTGTCAATAGTAAAATCACACACATTAAATGACACATCACCAGACTTAATACATACACAACAAATATAGCTGAATACTTAGTACAGCTCATACATGAAAATGCATGCATGGAAAATGCATGCATAAAAAATACATGCATATGAAATACATGCATAAGGAATACATGAGTATAGTGCTATGCACTTACAATGCGATGTGCTCTGGAGCGGAAAGAGTTTGGGCTGTCAGATAGATTTTATGCCTTTCCAGTAGGACCAGGTCATACTTACGACCATTGGCGAGGCCCTTGAATTGGATAGCCAGCTTGTCGAGATGGTTTTGGATGACTAGGGGATCTTTTGTGGGCAGGAGGGTGGGGAGGTTGAGATTTGTGGATGGGTAGGGAGGCTTTGTAGTGGGATGGGGCTTCACTACTTGCTGAGGTGATGTCAGCTTCGAGATTAGCTTCCGTACCTTTTCCCATGGATCTTGAAAGTTTAGCTTTTGCCTTCTCTTCCTCTGAGTTCCCCCCCAAAATCTCCAGTTGTCGAATTAGATCTTCTGTCCACTTGTCCTTCCTAATCACCTCTGCTTTCAGTGCTTCATTCTCTCGAAGAGCTCTTGCAAGCTCTGCCGCAATATTCTCTTCTCCCTGAGAGGTCATGGGAGTTCCTTGTCGAATTCTAGTATGGCTTTCACTGGTGTTTAATTTGACGATGAAGTCGGATAGCTCTGATTCCATGCCAGGAAGAGTCATTTGAAAAAAAGTGTAACAGACCTTGAGAAGGTTTGTTCACTATGGCTGAATATGCTTCTGGGTTGAGTCGGTGTTGAAGTTCAGTGTGTGCAGCAAGAGAGAACAGCAAACGATCTATGGGTGTGCATGTACAGCAAAATCTGGGCAGGAGTTAACAATCATTCTATGCACAGACAACCAAGGACCGTATAGAAGGGACTCTTCCATGAGGATGGGAAAGAAGGAAGAGTCATTGTAGATTTATGGCTTTATACCTCGGGTGTCTGGGACAGTGCTTGGGAAAAAATAAGAGAAATAAAAATAATAAGAAATGAGGAAACTATAAGGATAAAGAACTACAGACTATACTCAGCCAGTTGAGATGAACTTGTGAAAAGGCGGAAGGCAATCGGATATGAAGGATTTGATTCTGAAACATGACAAACAAGAACTGGTTATGATCTGAATATCCAGCCACATGGGAAAACCTCCGAAACGTGGCCTCCGACTCTGGCCTTACATAACGGTTAAATCCTTCGATGCATGGAGCCTTTCACTATGCATTTACATAAGGATCGGTACAATCCTTGGGGCCTTCCCCTTCCCAAAGCCGCAGACCTCCCCTGCTTCCAGGGTCCTCTCAGTGATGCGGACAGCGTCCTTACCCACCTGCATCGGCTTCAACAGGTCTTGTGCACACACGCACTTCTGACCCCCTCTGACGACATGGAGGTGGAAGAGAAATGCTGGATGACAGTCATCGAGCTTGCGAACAACTCAATTGAGTGTGCTGGTCTTGTCAGCTGGGTTGAACAGGATGGTTGCCGCATGGAGACTGACAGAATGATGACATGGGAGGCATGGTCCGCTGCCTTCAAGGCCAAGGCTATGCCTGCTCACTGGGAGTTTCAAATCTCGCGCACTCTCTTTCATCTCTCTTTCTGTGAGGTCTCTCCTGAGACCTGGCGGACCTTCAATAATGCAGTCATCCTACACTGTAGTCATCTTCTCGGCACGAGTCATTACCCCAGTGACTCACAGATCGCTGACCTTCACTGTGCAAGCTGCCCGGAGGGTCTTTTCCTCTGTCTGGTTGGTGAACCGGAGTTCCATGTCGACAACCTAGACTGTCTCCACACCTTGATTAGTAATCATGTCAACCGTATCCAACATGAACACATGGCTTCCCAGTCCTCTCGATCCACCACTAAGACCACCTCTGATAATGTCCAACTACCCCACCCGATTTTGTACTATCATGACCCTGCTCACGCCTTGCCCTACTACCTCTCGCCTGCAGGCTGTTACATTCGGGAGGTCTTTAGAAAGGAGAATCATTGTTATGATTGTTGCAAGCTGGGTCACCAACATTCCAAGTGCCCCACTTGTACATGCACCTCGACACCCAAAGTCCATCATTTGGAGACTGAACTGATGGCAGGCAACGCTACCTCGGTGTATCTTGTCAAGTTATAGTGTCTAGAGGTGAAAGCTTGAACAAGCTGTGTCAAATTGCCAGATATTCCTAAGTTGCATGGAGTGGCAAATTGGTTGTTTCTATGGACATATTTATATGTACACAAAGCTATCCTGCTTATTCAGCCTCTGTCCTGGCATTGCCAATTGCCACCCATCTGATTACTCAGCCTCTGCTCTAATTACCAATTACACATTCTTCTAGAACTAGGAACAACACAGCCTTCAGGCACCACCAGGCACAAGGGTCCCCTTAATAGATTGGATCATTCATTCCAACACTATTATTATATTTGAGATTTTGGAAATTTTTGCAGGAATCTGTGTTGGCCAGTTTGGTAGTATGCTCTTGTTCCCAGCTACCTTCTTTGACATTGGCAGACAAGAGCATATCTAGTTTTTTGGAGGGAGAGTCATGTTGGATTGCTGTGAAGGGACCACTGGGCACTTGGCAACTTGGTGGTTCTTGTTGGCATAATAGAGGCAGAGGTTATGATCCTTGCGCCTCTGATATTCTTCTGGAGTCAGACATCTGCATCTGGTTATCCTAGCTGAACTTGGGACAAATGCCGCCCTTAGGTTGACCACTGGCATCACCTCTTTATTGAAGGTGGTGTTGGTAGTGGTAGACCTTATTGGCATGCTCTCTTCCTTCCGTTGCTCAGGTCTTGCAATATGATTGCGCATCATCTTGAGTGAGTTTGGGTGTTGCTTGATGTATTGTCAGCAGCAGATGGGTCGGGTTGAGGATTGGTGTTGAATGAACCCATGGGATCATCATCAAGGGTATGTTCTACTTCCTTGACTTTATCAAGCTTCTCCACAGCTCGACCACTATGAGTGGAAGGACCTGACATGATATAGGATGTGATATATTGAGTTGTATGAGGTTATAGGTGTCGATGTTATCGAAGGTGGGGTACTTGAAATATATACCAACCAACCACAAGTGTGGAAGATCAATATTTACTATTACAACTCGTCCCCAACTAGGTCCAGCCTTGGAGACGAGATAGAAAGCTGCAGTTTGACTAAGCAATGAGATATATGTATGNNNNTCATTTGAACAAATTAATTTTATTTGGCACTTGAGCTATCACCTTTGACAAGCAAATAAGATGGAACATGATAGCAGACAGGATGATAGATAAGTTGTTGATGTTGACACAAGATTTACAAAGTTCACTTGCGTCTCTGGCTACGGAAAATGATCATTCATCCTGTTTGGGTGCATCGCTCACTGGTGTGACACTCTCTTGTTCATTGTATTTGTCATTTCTACTCATGGTCAGTCTATACATAAAAACAGTCCCAGGTCTCCAGACGCACTTGATTTCCAGGCATAATTTCTCTAGCACCTCTCCTACATACTCAAAATCACTCAACTATCCTCATCAGCGCTTATGTTCCTAAGATCCAGCATATGAAAACACTCACATCATTCCATACCTGGGCTGATAACCTGAGCCACCACTTTCCGCCATGCACATAGCAGGCTGCAAAGCAGTTTGCCTCATACATCCCTTCTTCAAAGTAACGAAGTTGTCTTGCCTGGTCGGCAGCATCATTGGGTGCTGGAACATGTGGGAGAGAAAGGTTCACCATGGCAACAGTAAGAGAAGCGGGCTTGGTGTCCATAATGCAGGTAAGAGGACCCCATTTCTTCTTTAGCCTTTTGCCTCCTCTATCGTCATATCAGCACAGGTTAGCAGAAGAAGCTATGGAGACACACTCAATTGCAAGTGATTGACAGTAATCCATTATCCTTTGTTCTCCCCCGATTGATTTTCTGAATTCTATAGCAGGCAAAACTGAGAAGAGAGGAGTCCAGTTCTGTGTACCTGTCCACTCATACTGTTCCATCTGATCAGCGGACTATCCCCTTATGAATGATATCACTAACAAAACACTTACCTGAGAAGCCCAATCCCAAGACCTTACACCCCCTGGAGTAGGATACTTGCTAGACTCATATCCCGCAGATGTTGGGACTGAAGTCCGCATGAGGTACTGATTACGTGTGGGAACATAAAGAAATGCTACACCGCGATGAGCCATGAGCCATTTATGACAATTCTTTATCCTCCATCAGCGTCCCGATGTATTGTAGAGGGTATTTGACATACAGAAACGAAAAAGTCACAATCAGCCTTTTTGATATCTAAAGGAATCTGACCAATGGCATGAGCACCATCGATGATGGACAGCGCACCATACTTCTTGCAAAGGGTCACCACTTTCTCCCACGGGTACAGCACACTTGGTCTCATGAGCGATAATGACAAAAAACATGGGCAAGGCCGACTTACCCTGGCATGCTGGCTAAAACGTCACACAACACTGCCCTAACCCTCTGATGGTTCCCCTCTTTACCTTCGGCTCGACTTTGTCCGGTGTAATTGGGGATCGCTTCCTTATTATACTGGGCCAATACGTCTTCGGTAGCGGTAAGAATCTTTGCATGAGTGCAAGGAAAGGTGAGGGGTACGATGTGAAGAGAAATGGGAAGAACATCGGCAAAGCGTTTTGCCATCTGAGCGACCGCGCCATATGTCGTTGAGACTAAATCGAAGTTCAGTAACATTTGAAACAGTAAATGGATAACTTACAGACGACAATAACATCGCCCTCATCCCATTTAATGTTCTCCAGCACATTGAACACTCCATGTGTCGTGTTTGGGACCAGAACTACCTCTGTTTGCTCGGCACCAATGATGTCCGCGACCTTTTGGCGAGTTTCATTGAGGAGTGGCAGGTAGGTACGACGCAGGAAGAGGTCAGGACATGACTCGATCTCTTCAGAAAGGTCTCGCATATAGCTTAAAACATGTCGAGGAGGTGAACCATAAGATCCGTGGTTAAGGTTGATATCTGATTTTGTTAACGCAACTTCACTCTTTAGCCTTAGCAAATGAAACTTACATCCAGGACGAAAAGCCCAGTGCCTTAACATTTCCTTGCCAAAATTCTCGAACCCTTCAGCCGTTCTCCCTTTGAGCTTTGATTGATCCCCATCCTCAATTTCCTCCTCATCTTGCAATTCTTCCTTCTCAACGGCAAGGGACTGTAGCTCACCATCCGGGAGAAGACGTGTGAACCAATCCTCCGGAAGATCATTCCACTCTGACTCCTTTGCCCTTATGAACGCTTCAAACCGCCATATCTGGGGGACAAGCCTCTCTAAAGATCCAGCCCAGACATACACCCACCCCTCCACCATATTTTTCTCCGCATCTACAGGTTCGTCCTCGACAGCGGAGGATTCGGAAGTAGGTCCTTTGCGAGCCATAGGATTGACGAGCTCGGCGGGAAGTTTTTGTATGTTGGCGGGTCGCGAGAAAATTTGGATCGGCAGGCGGAGTCGAGAGTATTCTTCACCTTCAAACATGTCAATAGCGTGGAGGTCCGCGTGGGAGAAGCCTTTTACGTAGGTTCCTCGAGTATTGACTTCGCTAGCATTCGGAGGACTATATTTCCTTTAGCGTTCCGTGAAGATTTTTCGAGACTCCGGGACTCACTCATCTTTGAGAAGTTGTTTAGTAAGGGCTTTATCGATTACGGCTGGATACATCTCATTCTTGATTTTGTGCCTGGTGTAACCCTATAGATCGCTCGTCAGTCACTCTCCGCCAATTACTAACAAAACTTACAGGTAGAAGAGCGTCCTGGAAAGTGATGTTTTCGCATTTGTGTCCCAATACTTTGGCAAGGACAGCAGGTACGCAGAGGGTACCATAGAAAAAGACTGTGGGCAAAAAATTAGATGACGAACTGATAGATGAGATACAAGATACAAGCAAGCAACGCTTACAACCATATTGCACTCCGTCCTGTTGGAGGCTTGAAACGTGGTCCGTCATTGCCGGATTCAAAATGTAGAAGAAGTAGTATTATATACAAAAGCCCCTTAAATAGAGGCTTGATGTCTATTCACCCAGTAATAACAACCCAACAGTTCGGGACTACTAGTACAGAGAAGATACGGCCCATCGGCATCGACAAGAAGGACGGAATCTTTTCCCAAGTATGATGATTTCATGATTCTAATGGCGGCAATCAAACTATGAGTCATCATCTGGTTCCTGAATATGGGTGTGTGTGTGTGAAGTGCTATTATGGGTCGTTCGTACAGGAGTTGGATATTACGTAAAGAATAGGAAGAGCAAGGAGGAAAAGAATTGTAATGCGGATTAGAATTAGGATTGTAATAGAACTCTCAACGAGAGAGAGACAACGAGGAAGGAACGGAGCATATAGCTAGCTCATAGAGCACCATCCATAGCGAGCCATAAGGCTACACCCAGTACTACTAGGCAGACCTAACATAGCATCCTACATAGCTACACCTATACCCCGGTACCTACTAGTGTATGCCAACCTACTACACCTGCCTACTTCCGCCTACTACACCTACAACACCCTTTCAGCCACATAACCACCCTCCCTACAGGAGGGTATAAAATCCCGATAGCCAGGGGAGTCCTCGTGGTTGGGACTAATCCACCTTTGACGCTACAACGTGTTCATGAAGAATGGGTCGGAAGAAAGCCGCCATTCATGCAGTTTTTAGACTGTATTAACCTTCTTGCGCAGTAACTGTGTGCGGTTAATAATGTATTACGTACGTACTTCCCACCCTTATCACCTTTATACCACCACTTCAATCTTCTAGCTTTGTTTTATCGCTACTTAAAATAGGGATCCGCTCAATGCCGGTTGCCCGGTGCCATTGGCAGTGATATAAATGATGGGTGTCACACATGTTTTCTAACCCAACACGTCTTCCACCCACGCATAAGTCAGCCGATCAATTGTCTAAAATCAACCATCGATGAAAGCAGCTCAAATTGTGGGGTTTGAAACCCCTTACAAAATCAACGACATACCAAAACCAGTCCCTCAAGGCAATCAAATTCTGCTTCGCGTCAAGGCAGCCGGTTTCTGTCACACAGTACGTCGTGTGCCCATTTTAACTTGCCTCGATTGCCAACTAGATAGTCAGGATGAGGCTGTCAAAAATGGCTACACTGGTGCGCGTCTACCCCTCACAGGTGGCCATGAAGGGGCTGGCCTCGTTGAGGCTGCCGGAGGAGACGTTACAAACTTTACAGTAGGAGACAAAGTCGCGGCTCTCCTCTTTAGAGAGCCCTGTGGTGAGCTTTTGTCTCTTAAATTTGGAAGATTAAATCCGTAATACGCGCCAGAGGAGTGTGGAGAGTGTAAGAACAATAGGGCCGTATACTGTGATGATGTCAAAATGAACGGATTGTAAGGTCTTTTGTCAAATGGTTCCTGGACGGAAGGCTGAGGCATTTTGCCAACAAACTAGCAATGTTGATGGCGCCTTCGCGGAGTACATGATTGTTGACCAACGTTTCACGCTACATGTACCGAAAAATATCGACTTTGCTCAGGCTGCAGCTTTTATGTGCTCGGGGGCTACGTCAGTAATTTTCACTCTTGATCGATAAAGTTAGCACTTAACCCCATCCATTCAGAGTGTACAATGGGTGGGGTTATTTTCGACATTCTGTGGGACGAAGAGACTGAAAACACACAGGTTGAAAGCTGCTAAACTTCCCCCGAAATCGGTAGTGGGTATCTACGGAATAGGTGCACTGGGTAGCCTTGGTGTTCAATTCGCCAAAGCCATGGCATGTCTTCCGATCCCCTGCCTAATGACCCCTGAAAGTATTGACCATGAATGAAAGGGCTACCAAGTCATTGCGATCGACAATCGCCCTCAACCACTTAGACATATCAGAACCCTTGGCTCTCTTTCCCCTGATCTCACATTCTCCTCTGATCACACTGTTGAGGAGGGTCTCAAGGCAATCGAAGAAATGTTCCCTGAGAAAATTTTGAGAGGCGTAGATGCAATGCTGGTAACTGGTGAGATTTGATAAGCCAACTTGACTAAACTTTTGCTGACAGTATGACAGGCCCACAGGCTCATGAATTTGATTATGCGTTCAAGATGACAGCAAAACATGGTGTTGTTGTGGTTTTAAGCTGTTGCAATGAGCCTGTAAGTACTATCTAAGCATGTCTTTTCTTTCCATGGGGCCCATGTTCAAAGGCCTTTTAGATGATTGAAATCGATTGGAAAGACATTGTCCTGCGGGATGTACGGGTCATAGGTGGATTTTGCGCTACTACAGAAGCTACCAAGGAGCTCCTTGAGCTAGCGTCAATGAAGAATGTGCAAAGCAAGATTAGGACATTTTCGCTCAATGAAGTAAACGATTTGCTTAATGCTTATCACCAGGTAAGTTGCTTATGAATAATCCGTGCGTTGTTAATTCAGATGTAGCCGGATATGCATGGGAAACTGGTTGTAACCTTTGACTGAGGTGGTGGACAAGAGAGAAATCGCCAACATTTGATTGAGATGGTTGACGAGTGAGAAATTGGATGAAGACGATCGCTGTACAAATGGCCTAGCGCAAAAAAAGCGTTTCTAGGTGTTTGGCTGTATTCGGAATTCGTTTAGTGATGTATATATATATATAAGCCTTGTTTGTCGCAGGGAAGAATCTTGTGATTAATGACAGACAGCTCCGGCTAACATGTCACTGTCTCCCCTCCCTGTCGGTCAACAAGAGAATACATGCGAGCGTAATAATGGGTAGATAAGTTGCTATCATCGGTTGTCTAATCACTGAAAGCACGCACAGGAAGTAACTGGGTAAGCAGTAATTTCTTGTCATGCAACTCGCCAATACGGCATAAAAAGTAGAGCAATGGTTTTAAGCCATGAGACACATGTTACGCAGTGAACAGATGGCAACTCTGGTTTTGTCCCTACCAGAAGACAGATAGATGCTTCGCAAGTAAATACATCGATCATAGCACATCCGTGCATACCAAAACCCAAAACGAAATATATAATTGGTAAATGAATTATTAAATCATAATTATAAGTTGATGACGTTCCACATATAACACAAATGTCACCACCCTCTAAGAGATCAAAAGCTATAAAAAACAAGTAATATGACAGTAAACAATCTTTTTACGGTTCATGAAAATCCTCTTGATAAAGATATTCTATTCTCTCCTTCTGGTGCGGTATGGAGACCTAAACTTTAGACGGAGTTGATAATGGGATAGCTCCTGTCAGGTTCTCGCCCGTTTTCCTTCTCCCAGCCCTTGGAATCGGCCATGGGATCGGAAATGTCCTCGTCCATGCTCTCGACAGTGGCATCAACGAAAGTAGAGGTAGGGGGGAAGATGGAAGAAATGATAAGATAGATCCCGACAGCGATGAAGAAAGATGTGAGCCAAGAAGCCTTGTCTGCATATTTAAATCAGCCTTGTCCCATTAATGAGTAGCCTGTGGACGTACAGAAGTAGCTGAAGTTGCCGATGGGGACTTTGGGGTTGATGGCATGGATAAGACCCGGGAGATTGATGGGGATAACGATTACAAGAGTTACAAAGGCTCGCCAATTGATACCCCAGGTGTATTTGTAAATTCCTTCATTTTGGTAGAGCATAGGGACGTGTAAGCGGGTCTTGCGAAGGACCCAGTAGTCCCCAATCATGATGGCCTAAAGATCACTGTATGTCAGTGCGTGTAGATAGTGAGGATTGAAGCAGACTTACTGCCAAAGGAGCTAAGACGATGATGTAACCTGACAAGAAGGTGGTCAAGGCTACAGGAAGATACGATCAGCAATGAGAAAGCAAGGGATGAGATGATATGCAACTCACAAGTGGCACTAGCTTGGATCTTCCAAGGGCAAGTGGCCCAACCTCCCAAAAGAGAGGTAATGAAAGCGCCTCGCTTGATATTCAGCCATTTGGGAACAAGGAATGCAAAATCGTTAGATGTGGCGATAGAATTGGTAGAAATGTTAGTACCGAGGGTGGCGAAACCAAAGGCAAAAGCGACGAAAAAGGCTCCGGCTCGAGAGGTCCAGAGGGCGACGATACTAGTGGGATCCCAGTAGAGGGTGCCGTAAATGGCCTGAATATGATTTAGCATACGGTGATTGAGTGGAAACATATGATTTACCTGACCGGCAGAAGCAATGACGATACCGATGAACGAAAATACCCAGTAGACGACAGGGATGAAGATAACTTGCCAGTAGGCGTCACTAGTCTTTCGCGCATATCGAGTTAAGTCAGGCTATGAATACATTAGTACAAGTCGCCAACAGAGTGCGGTTAAACTTACTATGTTGATGGCAAGAGTGGTCTTACCGGAGATAGCAATATTGACACCGGCCAACCAAGCCCAAGACCTGGTAGAGCCTGTGAGAGCGGTGCGTTGCTGAAAGATGGGACCGCCACCGCCAGCATGTTTAACAGCCCAGCCAAGAGTAGCGAAAGCAGCAATGATAGCAAAAAGAGACTTGACGAAGAATAACCATCGCATCTTCCTAGGGGGGATCATCACGAGCGGGAATTGAACTAAAGACACCATCAGCACTTTTAACGGTGCGCAGATAAAAAATACGCACTTGCCCAGAAGACAAAGTACGCAATCATCTTATTGCTAGTAACACCCTGGGAAGCGGGTAAGGTGTTGTTGTACGTCTTGAGCTGAGGCCAGATGGCTTCGAGGCAGATGAGGGTGCAAGATGCACCAATGAAGGTATTGATACTGCACGGATTAGAAAGCGATAGACATAGACCTTAGAAAGAGCTTACCCAAAATAAAGAAGACCCAAGACGAGACGGGAAATGACAGCAAAATAGGAGAAGTAAAAACCAAGTGAAGCACGAGAGGCAATGGAAAAGGGAACATGGTGTCGAGAGCCAATCACACCATTAAGGGTGACCACGACGGCAATAATAATGTTACCGATGGCGCTAGATGAGAGATCAGCTGATAATCGATGTAGCTTGCCATTGAACTGACATGGCGACGGAAGCCTCTCTCCAACTCAAACCAAGAGAGACGATGGAGCCGGCCTGTTGCATAGTACCAACATTGGCACCATCAGCCAACCATAAGAAAAGGTAGTTGATACTGTTGAAGGATTAGGCTTCGTCATTTGATGATAATTCGTGGAAACTCACGCTCGCCAGTTCCTTTGCTCCACAGGGACAACATCGACGTCCGCGTTACTCCAACCATCATGAGTGGCATAGGAGGCGGGAGGAGTGTCGAGTCGCCAGTAGTCCAACTTAAACCACTTTTTGGTGTCTGGCTTGGAGAATTTGATAGGCATGGTGTGAAATGTCTGAGCGGCAAGGTTTGCGAGTTAGCTGTGCTGTCGGCTAAGATAGTATGGCTATGATTGCAGGCATAAAGTACCTAATAACGCAATTAAAAGGGGGGATAAACGCAAGCCACGACTGCAGGGAAGATGTTAAATCCTGAAGCTGGATTTCCTGCGGTGGTCGAGAAACAAGTATGAGAACGAAAAGATGGATGAAGGAAGCAGATGACATCTGAAAAGCTCCGACATTTATGCACTGGCTTATCGTCACCTAAGATGCAGAAGAGGGGAAATGGACAAAATCATGATGCCTCGGATGATTGAGTGATTGTAATTGATGAATGATGGTAATGCCTTCAAGCTCCCATCGCAAAGCACGTCCCCTCGCAATTGCCGTCATCTGGGACCTGAAACACTTGCCCTGTAAGGGAAAACAGAGGTGAAGGTGAAAAAAAAAAAAAAAAAAAAAAAAAAAAAAACCCGAGGAAACCCGAAATGAGAGCGCCCTAGCTCTAAAGAAAGACACGACCATGCTCACAGCTTCCGAACAATAGTATGATTGGCGTTGTGGGTTCTGGATCTCACATGCTCATGGGAGCTGATGGCTTCTTTTTCCCTATGTGAATAGATCAAATAAGATATCCAGCAATCGAGGGTAACCCTTAGATCAGCCTGCAGATTGCATAGATGTTTGTAAAAGGAACGGCCTAGCCAGATCATAAAATAATGACATGCGCGCCATTCACTCAGAAGTGTGAAGTGAATAACGATGTCGTTCTAGCGTGGGTAGCGTATTGTTGCTAGAAACTCCAAAAATATACCATCTATAGCCAGGCCACACTTGGAGAAACAAAGAGTTACACGACATTAAGAGGCCCTGACTCACTAATTGTTTCACGGATTAACGTGATTAGGATGAGGTTATGATTGATGAGTTTTTGATGGTTGATGGCCGGTCGTCAGTTGCAGTACCTGATACTAAAAGCAGATATATTGTCCTTTCGATAGAGGTCGTAAAGCGGATATAAGGACGGAGATATGAAAGATGAAAATGATGCGATGAGGACACAAATGGGGTTGTTAACGGTCAAAATGATCCGTATTATAACCGCCTGAAAATGCCACGCTATGTCAAGCCATCAGCAACACAGGAAACGAAGGACGGCTCCAGCATAAGGTACTGTGTGTGACGTGATGTAGGGTGGATGGGATATAAGGACAACAAAGCGGCAAGCCGAGGCGTTGTTAAGGCTGAGAGGATTGAGGAAAATGTGAACTTACTAGCGTCCGCCGTAACTATCTTCTTTGAGTTACTACAGTCAAAGCGAAGGGCTTCCAAGCAGTATGAGATCGAGACAACCTCACAAAAAATAGGCGTGAAGTGTCAAGAAACTTCCTTTCTTGTGATACCGATGAAGCTAATGAACTAGACGGTAGAGAACAAAAGCGCTCTGTTGCGTTCCTTGTCAGGCTGGCTGAACAGTTATCTCGATTGAGGGAGTCGAAAGGTAGCCCAAATTTCTTCGGAAGGGGAAAAAGATATTTGGATTTTGAAGACTTTATAAAGTCGTCGGCAAGCGACTTCTCTCCTCGATCAAGATTGTAATTGACGTCTAGGCGATGCAACCAGATGAAAAAGCCATTCCGAACCAGATTGGACGTTTCTCAGACTAAAAAGCGCTGCGAAAATCTCAGGTGTATCGGGCCTCGGATGGCGTCGTCAAACTCTAGATCAAAAAGATCAGGGGAAATATTTGGCATGAAAAATACTGTATTAGGAAACAAACATCATTGGTGCCTGGACTGTTACTTCATTCTCACCCCAGCTTTCCATTCGTTTCTTTCGCTTGGGTTACTATTTACCCACCATCAGGTTCCTTATTTTCTGTTCTTTTTCATTATGTAATAGATTTGGGTGGCTGCAGAGAACAAAAGAGCACTGATATCGATGTAAGCGTAAGGGATAGGCGGACGACGAACGGGACGAGAAGGACGGATCGAGTCCGCTGTACTTAGACATGTACGTAGGTACAGTACGTACGTAGTGCAAGTCCGCCCGACGGACGGGCATGGGAAAGGTATTATCTAAGATCGAGTGGATACACTTTTTTGTCACCCACATGGCTCTCTCTCTTGACTCTCAATCTTCTTTGACAAAGACTTATCCTCTCATCACACAACTACCTACTAGCCCTCCTCTTGCACCAGGGCAACTTAGCAGCAGAACAGACGGCCAGGGATGGACGTAGTAAGGTCTGGTGATGATTTTACCGGTTGCTCAATAAGCGTCTAAAAATGATCGTGATAACATGCATGACAAAGGTAAACTCCATTGGGCATTATTGGTCATTGATGAGCCGCTTACTTAGTTAGAGAAAATTATACTGAAGAATGAAGCTTGCTACGATAAACAGATGAGAATGCCACCGCGCGCTTGCCGCTTGCAGGATGGTTACAGTTTGTGGCGGCGACCATGCATAAAATGCATAAAAAGAGAATACTGATCCATCTCATCTCTTCCCATCTTCTGCATTCGCCCACCCCTTCCCATCTTCTGTTCGGTGTCTGTTGTTTTCACTTTCTCCGTCCCTCCATTTACCAAAGTGTTTGATAAATTCTCACCTGGGAGTGGGGCGCAAAGACAAGACCATCTTGCTGATGCTCTGTACCTTCACAACGTTCAGGTAGACCGTGTGTTAATAAAAGGGATGGTTGACACTATCATCATTGTTACATCATGTCAACCTTGCCATGCGTAATTGGACTTGACGTAGACACCTGTGTGGTATCGAGAAATGAGAAAGGGAGATGATAGTAGGAGAGACTACTAAGGCAGATGTCGATTCACGTTGCTTCCGTGACTAGCATTATGTCGTCTGTGGTTGATTCATTGGAGACTCGTTTATTGGGTATACAGTACCATAGACGATAAAGACGGCTTCAAGTAGAGCAAGCGGAAAGTATGGCAGTCAAATTAGTGGCGGAGAAAAGATGCACTAGCAGTAGTAAGACTACACAATGATCCGGCAGCGTGAAAGTAGCATTGTGCTGCAGAACATCCGAGTAAAGATAGTAGAACCATTTGAAGAAGCTGCTATGAGCGCTGTGTGACGAGACGGAGAGGGCACAAGTGAACGACTTGAGATTAACCTTTCCGCCATACTCGTTTTGGTCTTATTAATTACTCGCTTCTCTTTATTTACCACTTTTCCCGCCTTCCTCCCAATTTGTCGACTGTTTCGCGCGCCTTGCTGTAATAGAAGGATCGTGCGCTCGCAGCGTTCCGGAACCGCCTTTCTAGAAATCAGCGGAAGATCTGCGGCCGTGCCTTTTTCAATCCACGGGCTGAACGATGGTGAAAATTGTTAGCGGTTGGGTGACCAGTTCCTTGCCCCCAGGGCTTTTATAGATGAGAATCACATATCTTCTACACTTCACAGCTTGACAACCCAACGCAAACACTCCAATTCTACTTTTGTTGAAATTCGAAACACTGCCACGCGTCCACATTCCCAACGACGGCCGTAATATAAGCAAACAACAGATTCCGCCCTTCGGGCTGGGCAACTACCGGTTTATTTCCGACAAACATTTCGGATATGTCCTGTCTGTCATTCGTTTGGCAGAAGTCCGCAGGTTTTTAACTCTCCTTTGCCCGAAAGGTGATCTTCGTAAACGGTTTTAAAGACCGATATACGCCTTGTTTCGGCTTTGCAACTCAAATTCTTCCATGTGCTGGCCACCGCTATTTCAGCTTGGTCAAATATCATCACCTCTTTTGACTTTCCCCTTCCAAGCATTATCTTTTGACGATTTGTTAGCCGCGCTCCACCAAAAGTTTTACTTTGAAAGCGCTAATACGGCTTAAAGGAGGTCATCAACCGGAAGGCAGAGGGCCAGCGGTCAGCCGCTTTTCGACGACAGTATCAAACGTTACAATTGTCATATCAAGTCGCGGACTCGCGCATAAATTGTTTCCTGAGTCCAAACGACAGACTTCCTCACCGTCGTTGGTGGTCAATTCTTTCGCGGGTAAACAAAGAGAGTGTTGTGAACATCCGCTATCCAACGACCTCGCGACGACCAACCTCGATCTTTCGAAAGCCACAACGCCCAAAGATTCCAGGGGTGATCACCACCATTTCCGTACGTCTGCTTCTCATCATCTTTTCTAATCTTACCATCAGCTGATTCCAGCTTTAAATTAGTTACCAGTGGTTATTCAGGTGATATTCTAGATTTCTGTTCGTAGCAGAAGGACGGGTGAAAAGAGTGGCAGCAAACTCCCCAACCTTCCCCCACTTCCCCCGCCGGCCCTACCTTTGTTTACTCCATCAGACAACACCTCGGCTCAGCGCTCCTATTCAATCAACGACGTACATATTATTGGCCCTATCCATTGCGCAGCTAGTTTCTTTTGTGCATTACAGCTATAAAGGACTTAAATCGTCAACCCCGTATATAGCGGGAAAATGAGCCCCTACATCCGTCCATCCGAAGCAAGGACCCTCGGGGAGTCTGCCAGGTGCGCCACACGACTACCCCCCATTCTGGCGTCCATCGGTTAGTTATGAGATAAAAGCATTTCCTTTCTAGTTTCATTCGACTAATCAGTACTTCTAGGAACCGTCCTGATTGATGCATTCGACAGTTTACCTCAGCCTACTGTAGATGATAGCCCGGCTACTTCTTCTCGACCAGCGTCCCCAGTCATCAACGAGCAGGCGCCTCAACCGCAGGGGCATCTTCAAGCCTTAGTTGTTCCTTCGCGTCGCCTTCGCCTTTCCCCTCCCCTGTCGTCCCCAGCGGCGTCCGGAACCTTAGGGCCTTCGACTCCCCAGATGACCCTTGATGATATCCCCGTTCCAAATGCGGAAGAGATTTATGAAATGCTGGGCGGTGGTGCTCTATATGCACTCGTCGGGGCAAGATTTTGGCTTCCTCCTTGCCAGTTACGAACTCTCGTCGATCGAGCCCCGGCTGAAAATGATGACTGCCCGAAAGATGTGGAACAAAAGCTGGCGAAATTGGGTAATGAAATATGGGTTTGGAATAGAGGTGAGGGAACGAGAATGACAAGAGCAAGAATACGGTATGAGGGCGATGTCCGGTAGTACGTGACAGTCATGAATCTGATACTTGTAGCTAATGGATATCATCAGCTTCCAACCCGTTGTGAAGGCTCCATATCGGACAATACAGGAGCTTTTTACTTCACCTCTTCTCCATGCCGAATATCTTCACATTTCCCCTCCTTATTCTCCAGAAAATGTGGCCGTTATCATCTCTGATCTGAAAGCTTTGCCAAAAGATAGCTGGCGACCTAAGATTGTCTTTGAGCCTACTCCCCCCTCATGCCACCCTGGCCAGAAGGACTGGCTCGAAAAGATTCTTCCGGATATCGAAGTATTCTCGTAAGTCGCTGCTTGATTAAAGAAACCTATCATACTAATCAGCCCTTAGCCCCAATCACGAAGAGCTTTTTTCTTTCTATTCTATCCCTACCATGTCAACCTCTTCTATCTCGTTGCATCCCTCAGTTGAACGCCTGGTGACCCATATTCTGCACAATGTCGGTATTGGCGCGAATGGGCAAGGTATAGTGGTCGTTAGGTGTGGTCGGCTAGGAGCATGTGTGGGCACCAAGGAAGGTGGATTAAAATGGTGTCCGGCTTATTGGGAAGGTGGTGATGTGAGGAAAGTAAAAGATGTGACTGGAGGTGGGTTGGATTGAAAACCGTGTCGTCAGTATTGATGTTTACACTGTCATAGCTGGCAACTCTTTCTTGGGAGGTTATGTAGCAGGCCTTTCCCTAACTAATGACCCTTATGAAGGTATGATACTTTTCAACACTATCAGGAGTCTTATTGATTCCATCCAAAGCTCTTTTATACGGCACCGTTTCATCCTCCTTCGTTGTAGAGCAGTTCGGACTGCCTCTTTTAATGGATTGCACCGATCCTCTGACGGGTGAAGAAATTTGGAATGCCGACATACCCTCTCGCCGATTGAAGGAACTGAAACAGCGCTTGGGTCTAATATAATGTTTTCCTTACACATACACATCATGCACGATGGGTTCAGGACATTTCTCTGCCATCCTTTTAGGATACCGTTTATTAGGTGTATACCATAGTAGGTCTCATGGTAACGTCATTATAATTTGAGTAGTAGCATATGTCATAGCAATACAACTGTAACATCCACAAAACATGCATGTCAGCGTACATCAGATGTAAATGAACGATTTGATTACTGCATATTCAGCTTTGTCTGAGCGCCAACAACAGTACCGGTCCGGTCATCCGTTACCTCACGGAATAGGCCTGCCTCTTTTCCGTTCAATCCGCTCCAATATAGTCTCCCGGCAACTTCCTTTACCAGCCAATTCATTCCATCGTCGAGGTTTTTTCCAGTGAAAGCTGAACAGGGGTATACTATCCACCGATGAGAAATGATTGACCGCAGCTCAAGGGCCTGGAGAAGGGATTAACAGCTTCAACGACAGATTAAATCTTACTCACACCTCGGATCTCCTCCAATGTCATCGAACCACCCAGATCCTGCTTATTGGCGAAGACCAATAAGGTTGCTCCGGCAAGCCTCTTTTATGCATCTGTAAGAGGACGGCTCCCTTGACGGGAATAAACTCACTTCTTCATGCAGGAGCTCCTTTAGCTCATCCCGACAGTCCTCCATACGCATTCTGTCTGAAGAGTCCACCACCCAGACGACGGCGTCGGTAGATTCGAAGTAATTTCTCCAATAGGGCCGCAGCGTTCGTTGGCCTCCTACGTCCCCTAATTCCAAGAAATATGTCGGTCCGTTGTCCGCTAGCCTTCTACACGAGGCTTACAAATATTGAGAGTGTATCTTTATAGGCAAAATTAGTACTACTTCATCCTGTGGCGCAATTACTGATACTCACCCATCTCTAATTAATGATTTAATATTGAAACCTAAAGTCGGGCTAATGTCTGAAATGTTCTCATTGTTCAGCTTCTTCAGTATGGTAGTTTTCCCAGCGTTATCGAGTCCACTAGGCGCCGATATTCAGCAACACGGCACCACTTTTCCTTGCGAGCAGACTCACAGGAAGAGCACCCTCATCTCCTTAGACTTGGCTTTGTTTTTGCGGACAATGGTCAAAAGGCCTACGGATCATTACTGTTACAGCTTTGTACATGTTCACTTACCCATGACTGGTTATTCTGTTGATGTTGTGATAATAAGTCATTCCGACATTCTGTACTCCTGTTCGTTTACCGGGGTCTGCTTCGTTTAAAGACGCGACCGACGCGCCGAGATATAGTGCGGCAATATCCGCTTTTTGAGGATAAATACGAGATAAATAAGAAGTACGCTCGGTGGCCGGATCATTACGTATCTTTGCCGTAAACTCGTGGTGAATATCGTAAGCCATTATTCTTCGCTTAGAAGAACCTAATTAACAAACGCTGCGACTGAGTTATCGCAAAGTATATACTGTGTGCCTTTCTATATTTCAAAAAATCAATCAAATGCATAACCATACAGTAATCATGTCACAGTGCAAAAAGTGGTCTTTTTAAAAATCTACCTAAATTGTCCTTGATTGTCCATTTTGTTGCCCGATCTGCATCATTGTCTGTTACGTTATTCGATCTAACAAGGGTATAATATATATGTGAAGGAAATCGACCATTGGCAAGAGAATGAATGTGCTCCTTTAGCACTCATCCTTCAATTTGTTTTTGGGGAATGAATATCCGCCCTCCTTCCCACGTGGTGATGTTTGGGTTGTTGTACACTTCAATATGATTTTCGATGTATTCGGCTGTCGGATAATCTAGGAAGGGTGGACATCAATACCAAACTTTGTCTCATAGAAATTGTTATTACCCACCTTTAGGGTCGCAAGTAAGAGAGATATGGTCGGCTTTCTGGTAGATTCGAACATAATCGATTCGAAGATAGTGTGGCCAGGTGAGGTGATTAAAGTCGACAGCCTGGAAGTTATCCGACTACATAAGATATCAGCACCAGCCATATGTACTTTCGTATGAATTAACGTACCATACGTATGAAGATTCATGACCTTTAGATTATGAATGTCAGTATGTGTACGTGTAGCCACGCTCCGAAAAGCACGTACCATAGTCATAGGCTCTTCAGGTATAAGTCGCCTACTGATCTCAGTTCTCTCGTTGGGACCCATACCGCCTGAATGAAGTGTCCAAGATGTTTTATTATCCGCCCACCAAGTGATGTACGCATTGTCTCGATCATCCGGGAATACCAGGTACTCTATAGCAAACATTGTAAACTGTTTACTCTCTCCATTTTGGTCGTAGTAGATGTTGGAAGGGACGGTGGTAAGACCAGAGGCTGATTGCTGTGTGGTACTACCCAGATACGTGTTGTCATAGGTCAGATCTTTGTCGTAGATGGTGGCATATCGGGTTGAATTGTCGAACTGATAATAATCATCGAAGGGGGCAAGCTGTCGAGCTGCAGATACTTGTCCTTCTCCTTCTGCGATGGCAATCTGGGCTTCAACCATATCGATCTCAGGAGCTGCTTGACCAACAGTAAAATCAAGTCCGGGATGGTCTTTACCAGGGCAAGTACAAGCTGAAATTCGTTGGCCAGGTAAATATGATAGAGTTCCACCGTTGGGTCCGGTCGTGAACGCTGCTATGGGACCTGTCCCATTCACCCATGTCTGATTGGGTAATGTGCCGACCTCGCAAGAGTCATAAGAATACCTTTGACAAATAAGCCTTTCGGATTCCAAATACGATCCGAGTGATACCTCACGGCCATGTTCCGTCCGTCGTCCCGGCATATCCTGGTCTGTCCAAGTTATCCATTGTCCAAATACCGGGCCAGAACCCTCCAGTTTCAGATGTACCGTGGAAACTGGCTGAAACTTCGAAGATAGCATTCTTATTGAAACACAACTTGTTCCACGATTGAACCATTCCCGACCTGAAGTCGAGATCGTGAATTGGTTCTTGAGTCATAGTAATAATTAGGTGACCGTCTTTCGTCGTCACAGCGGAGGAATCAAGCCATTCATAATCACTGAACCCATGTTAGTCAAGTAACATCTCTTTGTTGAATATAATGCACATACTCAGTTACCCAATAATGAATATCGGATCGTCTCTCTCAAATAAGTCCTATTCTCTTTCTCAAACTCGTCTGAAAATACGAACTCCAATCCTCATCATCTGACCCCTTTCTGGAATAGGCCCAAGACGGCGTATCGGGGTCGATCAAAGACGGAAGTCCAGGTATTTCTGGATACTGCCCACTGCATTGATGCCGCCGAGATTGAAGCCAGATGTATTCCCGCCCGACGAGTTGCGGTCACCATAATAAAAAAATATAATCGGGCAGCCGGCAAGAAGCATTACAGCCCTGCCTGCTAAGATCACTAGAGCCAAAGCATTAGTCCAACCTCGCCAGGACTTCAAGTTGAAAGTAGAGGAGATGTAATGCTCTCTGTATTCTTCCGGGGTGAATGTGTGGAGACTATCGTCTAAATCATCATCATAGTTTGTAGGAGGTGCTGTTTGACGACGTGGGTATGCATTGAGGGGAAATGTCGACAAAGTGCTACTCAGAGCTGCTGAAGGGCCATATCGGTTGGCTGTTGATACTGAGGCAAATGAAGAGATTGAGCTTCTTGGGCCCCAATTCGCCGAAGTAGAAGAAGCTATTCGGTGAGACATTACACGAGGAGTGTAGTCAAGGGAGGAATGATAAGAAACGGTTGTAAGGCGTTGTAATATACCAGATGTTTGATTGTTTGCTAAAAGAGGTTCGTGGCCGGACGGGGTGGGCGAATGTATTGGCGGCCGACGGAGACGCGGATGTGAATAAGGTTAGCAGGCACTAATGGTACGAGAGACGAAAAAAAAGACAAAGAGGGAATATTGGATATCGACTTTGTTGTACGTGCAGTCTGTATATACGCACTGTGCCGGTGCACTGTGCTGTGGTCTTCTTCAGTAATTGGTCGCCAAACATTGAGTGCAGATCAGTGCAAAGCGCCGATTTCCAATGATTGGCTCTTTACCGAATGACAGAGAAAAAAAAAAGAAAACAATATACAGAATGGAAAAAGGAGCCGAGCGCTGAGGTTTGTGACCTTTGGGGCCTTCTTTGACATTTGCTCAATAACTGTTGTGTTTTCTCCAGATGCACTGCTGCTATAACCCTATGCGATGCAATACCGGTGCCCTAAGTGTTTGTCTGTAACGATTTGCAGGTCGCAAGTTGCGGACAACGGACAATGCCAAGCTATCATCGCTTCGCCGTCCACTGTTCGCTGTCATGTTACCTTTCAATATCATTGGTTTCCTTTCAATCTCTATAGCAAACTTACAAAGTGGAGTTCGTCAATCAGTGGTACAACTTTTTGTGGTCTGTCATGGTGGAGATGAAAAGTTGGCGTGCGATTTATTCGTAATAACTAACGAAGGTCCAAAATGTGATAGGTAGGCAACGGATCGGACAAACAATTTGAGGATAAATCGTTCATGAAGCGGATGGGATGACAAACAATCGTTCAATTGTTATCTATATCATTCGTAGCCGATATGGTAAAATTGGTAACTGTATGATGCTACGATGAGGACGCAAGGGAAAGGGAGCGGTACTGCGTGCGTGTAAGTCGTGTATAGGTATTGTGTTGTCGGAAAATTATTCTGAGGGAGCAGCAGCGGAAGTCGAATATGAAGGGTAAGTTTTATCCGCAACCATATTTTTCACCCCTCACTGCTTATCAAATCAATATCATTTTTTGGTAAGCGGCAGAAGAGGTGAGTCACCAACAGCTTCCAGCATCATCACAAGATCAAATCCCAAAGGTCTCCCAATTACGGGACTTACGTATTAGCTCCTTTCGCACTGCCCTGCGATTGACGAACATCAATCACCAACCATCACTCATTACAACAGCAATTTTTGTTCGATGAAACCTCTTGCTAGAGATATGTCTACCCCCAACAACCGGCAAGCTCAACAACCCCGCTTCTTCTTTCCACCAACTTCTGCCACATCGTCACCGGCGACGCTTAATTTGGGAACGAGTTTAGCGCTTTCCAGACAGACTTCGAGATCTTCTCGTCATGGTCATGGACAAAATGAGCGAAGCGGACATCGGCGTAGAGTCACGTATGGGCGTGAACATCTGCACCTGAGGTTAGAAAGTGGGATGCCCTTTGGAGACGAGAGGAACTCTACAGAATCTTTGGGTTCTGACGGCACAGAGTTCCAGATTCAAGAAGCACTCACGACTTCAATAATTTTGGACAAAGATCAACAAGTTGTTGCGTTTCAACCTCGATTTCAAGGAAGAGCTCGGACGCCATCGCCCAACCCAACTGAGATGGACATAATGGACGCCCTTACAGATATACACCGTGTCCTTTACCTGGGAGAGGAATTTTTGGACCAAGAGGGGAGTAAAAAGAGCTGGGAACAAAAGGTAGAGAGTCTGAGAAAAGTAATAGAGCAGTATTTTGAGGGTGATTGCGGTTCGTACCTTTCCCATTGCATTTCGGACCCCATCACTATAACTGATCACAAACTGCAGTGTATGACACCCCACTTGTCCGACTAACCTCAAGCTCATCACTTCTTTCCCACTTCAGCCTACTGCACCTCCTTTCTACCCTAACTCTGCCAAGTCTCACTCCCTCTGCGGTAATTCGACACGCTCGATCATTGACATCGGCTTTGATGCTCAGACTAGTGGGTGGCACTCTCAGAGATGTAGATCCCGTTCCTAGGTTTCGTAAGAGGGACACATTTGGAGAAAGAAGATTTGGTGCAAGAAGTAGGGGAGGTGTAAGTCAGGAAGGGGCTTTTGGGATCGAGGAAGCATGGTTATCGTTGGCAACAATGTGTGCGCCTGCTGAAAGAGATGGAGAAGATGGTTGGTGGAAGTTGTGGGAAGTCAGGGCTGAATGTAGTGAGATTGGAGAAATGGAATGTTATGGTAAGTCCATTATTACTTCGAATTATGGGATTATTCTCTGACGTGTAGAAGTAGACGGATACCGCCTAGCTATGATAGACCAGTAAGACACTCTTTAACTGACGTTCAATCGCAAGCTGACAACCCCCAGCATAATATCTCTTCATCTGCTCCCATCACTAACGCGCCCTCTTCCAAGCGAATCCACCACTCCTTCTTCATTCTCCTCCCCATCGCCACTATCTACCCCTTCGCCATCGTCTGCTCATCTCCCCGGAGCCCTCTCCAGTCTTCCAGCTCCAACTTTCGCGAGACGTTTGGTAGGCACATTAGCAAATGAATTAGATCTGGCTTTGAAGTGGAAGTTGCCAATGACGACCGTAGTAGAAATTAATGAAGTCGGTATGTCTACTTCCCTTTCTAGTTCTGCCAAAAGTTTATCTCGACTTCTCAATAGGCAAAGCGACATATATCAGGGATATAATAGACCTACGCGATGCCGTCGAAACTTTTGTGCCATTTGCCAAACGGTTCGGCTGGTTAACAAGATCTCTGACTGGCATTGTTTCGAGCGTATTGGGTGATGTCGTCGTACGGAGCATCTTACCAAAAAGAGAAGAAAGGATCGAGGCAACCATTAATGTTGAAACTGTTGAAACGGCACACAGGGCCAGCGAGTGCATTGCCAAAAACTCTTCAAGGGAAGGATCGAACACCGGAATATCAGCGCAGGGAGGGCAAAGAGAGAATAGTCTGGGCTTGCAGAATCTGGGCAGTGGGTCGCATATGGCGCCCGACGTGGATGATGAAGCGCTTGCGGTTGAATTAAAAGGGGTGTTGTATGAGTGAATGGACTATTGTAGCTTCTTGCTCGCCGTTGTATCAGTGGCACCTTGCTGTTGCCTTGTCATACTTATACACGCATGTACATACAAATATACCGTCTCTATCGACGCAGATGCTCAAATCCCAGTGTTGGAGCAAGCTTATTCCCTTCGACTAGCCTTTTTAATGCTTCTCCTCTTTTTCATCTCCATTCTTCTTTCTTTTTCTTTTTTCTCCAGTTCCTTGACACGTTCTTTCTGTTCCGGACTGGTGGGATTTATGATGAGAGAGTTGGCAGTGGAGACGATAGTTTGATGTAAAAGATTCAGAGCATTAGCTTGATTCTGAGAAGCCGACCGTGTTGTTTGAGAAGTGATGAGGAGCGACGGTGGGGAGTGATGGTAATGCGTCTATTCCAAGGTAAATCGATGATGCGTTGCTGAGCCTAGCGAGAGACGTACAGATTTCGTTAAAGCTGACATGATGAACTTGGGTAACCACCGACCGACAGCCCGATTTAAATCACATCTTATAGTAACCTTCGATTCCGTTTTGTTTACATGCTAATGACTGTATTTACTCATGGTGGAAACGCCGTTTGGTGCAAAGGAACTTACCTGACCACCAGGCCCGCTGGACCGACTCCTTGTGGCCACCCAGCCTTCCTTCGGTATATCTTCTGGGTTAAAGGCATCCACCCATTGTCTCGCAAGTAGATGTTCAGATTCTGAGCCAAGCTTTGATATATGAAGGAGCTGTACTGGAGGTTTAGCGGCGAGGCAAGCCGTAGTAGATAATAGTCGACGAGGGAGCAATCGTAGGACACGCATCGTGATGGCACCGATAGTACCTGATTTTGACCTATTGCGGCGTCTATCTGCTTATATCCCGCATAAGTCTGTTAGCCATACAAGTTTCGGTAATTTGGAGCTTCGATATTTGCGTTCCCAATCCCCAATCACCTGTAGTGTGTTGGAAAAACTCATTTTCGCGTTTGTTCGGCTTATCGAGAAAAAGGCAAAACATACCGTCCACGTCATGACTTTGGTCGGCTATTCTGGTTTCGCCGGCCGGTTACTGGCTTCCGCAACTTACATAACAGGGGCTTGTATCGGCAGTTGGCTGCATCTGGGTGTCCGACTACAAAAAAGAATGGGCCATTTCCGATCGCATCGTCGACTTATACATCGAACATAACTTCCAATACTTATATACCTCAATGTCCATCCCTGAGCTCTCCCCAGCTGTCATTCAGGAGCTTCTACCCTACCTGCTACCCCCCTCCCCTCTCCCCCAACCTCTACTCTCAAAATCTCTTTTACAGCGCCTGACATATCTTCCCCCATCACCCTCTGATCTCGACGCTCATCTTTCTCCTTTTCCTTCATCTGAGGAACAGCCTATATCTAGTCGATTGAGAGAGCTGTCAAGAAGTCATCGATGGTCGGAGAAGCAATATGCCAAAGAGGGCGAAGATGTCTTTGCGAGGATGATCGTCGAGCGAGAAGAAGGTGGTGAAGGAGTCGAAGTCTGGTTCGAATGGGAAGGGGGGAGTGAAGGGAGTGAAGGTAGAGGGTGGGTCTATCACTCCGCCCGTCTTCCATCAACAAGCGAGCATATTTGGTTCTCCTCACCAGCATTATTACCTTCACCCATACACAGGATGCCAGAACCCTCATACGACGAAGCCGACGATCCTTATGCTGCCCCAGCAGGCTATTGGTCAGCGTTTGACGATGAACCCTTGTCTGACACCAAAGGGCCTGGTTATGAAAGCGACCACGCCGGCGCCGAAGATGCCTACTGGGCTCAGTACTCTCGCCCCGCCACGGCACCCATCACACCTGGTGCTCACACCCCAGGTTTATATCATGCCCATTCCGAGTCGAATCCCCACAACGTGCCCCATCCTCATGCACACAACGGTCTCGCATCATATTTCCAAAAGCCAAGCCATGCTGTCTCTCAAGAGCAGTTGAAGAGTATCGACGAAACGGCGGTGAAGCTCCATGAGTCTCTTACTCAGCTAGGGTTGCACCCCCAAAACGGTGGCCTTGCTCTAGCGAGCTTGAGCTTGGAACCAAAAGGTATATGGAGAGAGACGGGTGATGATGTTAGAGCCAAGGTAGCGGGCAAAATTGGGAGCGGTCTCAATGATATTTGGCGGCAATTCGTTGGTCAAAGTGAAGGAGAAGAGAAAGAGGAGAAAGCTATGGAGTGGTTACGCCTTGCTCAACCGGTTGTCGATCCCTTAGCATCCCCTATAACAATCAACAGAAGTCTCAATGGTGAAAGGGTCGTGGCAAAGTTGGAAGTGTTAAAAGATATGTACGAACTATTAAACGAGGCTGAAGAAGAGCAAGGATTTTGGCGTATGGTGGAAGGAGTGATCAGGAAGAGCTCAGGAGAAGAAGAAGGCATGGAGGACGAAGTGACACGGCAGCAAATGTATTACGAATAGGGGCCTGTGGGTACTCGAGGGCCATGCATTTTTACGCATCTACGAAGATAAACTACATAGAGAATGATTGTGTTTAAGCTGGGGACTTGTCGATGACAATAAGGAGAAGAGGCCCTAACAAACCACAGTCAATCGCATTTCTTGCCCAGATCATGTTACCACCCATATGCCTATACTATCACCACTACTACATTGCTCAGCGTTCCTCAACCACCCGTCATAATCCCCATTGGAAGGATGATGTGGTGTGCAGATGGTGAGCAGATGATGAGATGTGTTTTGTTGGACCCGGTTCGTGTGGCACGAAGATAAATAGATGGTCTTGCCTTGTTGCTATCTCGTATTGGCCCTGGGAGGTAGTTCTTTTGGGGGAGCTGAAGTTGTCATTCAAAACAGACGACTGTCAAAACGGATTTCCGATGGAAATGATTCGACCCACCGCTGGCTTTCATCATCATCATTAACTGGAGCAAAGTGCCCTGCCTTAGATATCAGAAAAAAAGAATTGTTTCCAGTTACCCTTGCGTCAATCATCGCGCAGTGTTGAGATCAACAGCAAGGTCTCCGAAGGATCCGCCGGAACTCACGAACACGACTGTAGTATAGTAGTAGCTCTTTGAATTCTCCCTTTGGTATATTTTCCGCCAGATGGATTCTATACATGATTGCAAGCTTAGGTCCACCACATCTTGCCACCGAGATGCATATTGCATCATGATCATAAAGCACGAAGCCAACCGATTGCCCACCCTCAATACCGATCAAAATGAGATCAGCCGCACGCACCTCACCAGCCGACGGCCAATTTCTGTATTTTAGGATTTGACGGGAGTTCTGACGGAGAAAGTGCATGACCTCCGTGAGACCTCCACCAACCTCCATTATTTTGTCTCCACTTTCCTCCCGCCTCCACCTCATTTCCGCATATTCCCCATGAACTAACCCTCCACTCGACCTCCACTCAACCTCCACTCCACCTCCACTCGACCTCCACTCCTCCACCTCACCAACGACATCGCAATGCAGAATTGTGTCGATAACAGCAAACAACGCAGCAGGGTCACAATGGGAACTGACTGGCCGGGTATCTCTCAGGTGACGTGTTCCATGAGAACGGAAATGGTATATATATACATACCAGATCTCTTCGCGAATCGGAACAACTCGATCACTTCCGTTTCCAACTCTTAACTGAACAGTCAAATCTACAACAATCAAGATGCCTCGACCTGCCCTCACCTCTTCTACTGACTACACCCCAGCTGACCCTAATGCTAAGCTCAGTACGTCGGCCAGGCGATAAAGAACCCAAGTCGGCAAGAGCTTACAAGCGCTGTAGGCATGGCTGATCTTTTTGCTCCTGCTCCCAAGCCCAAGACGGAGCTTGAGCGATACAGGCTCCTTTCTCCTTCTGCGGCTAGTAAGTAGATCATGAAGTGTCTCTCACATCAACCCAATGCTAATCCCTTTCCTCTAGTCCGGGTTTCTCCTCTCTGCTTGGGCGCAATGTCCCTCGGCGACCAGTGGACCCCATTCATGGGTGGCGCCCTTAACTTTGAGGAGTCTTGCAAATTCCTCGACACTTTTTACGAGGCTGGGGGTAACTTTATCGACACTGCCAACAACTATCAAAATGAGCAGTCTGAGATGATTATTGGTGAATGGATGGAGAAGCGAGGCATTCGGGATGAAATTGTCCTTGCTACGTGCGTCTTTGCCTTCTTTCCTGACAAAACCTCTCACTGACAGCTCCTCTGGTCCTGTAAACAGCAAGTATACCACCTTCTGCCTTGACAGGAAAGAGGGCAAGTTCCAGGGTATCGGTGCCAACTTCGTTGGTAACCACAAGAAGAGCCTTCGCCTGTCTGTCAGTCACATCTTTTGCCTGTTTATTTCTTGAATTGACATTTACTTGCCAGGTCGAAGACTCCCTCAAGAAGCTTCGTACCAGCTACATCGATCTACTCTACGTTCACTGGTGGGACTACTCCACGTCCATTCCCGAGTTGATGCAGAGTTTGAACGACCTCGTCAAGAGCGGCAAGGTTCTCTACCTCGGTATTTCTGATACCCCTGGTACGTCTTCGTTCATTCCACATCGGCATTGTTCAATATTGTATGTTTGCTGACTATGGTGGATTTGCAGCCTGGGTAGTCTCACAGGCCAACGAGTATGCTCGTCACCACGGCCTCGCCCAGTTTGTGGTCTACCAAGGTTTGTGGAATCTCGGTGTTAGGGATTTGGAGCGAGACGTCATCCCTATGGCTCGTGCCAATGGTATGAGCATCGGTAAGTCCTATTGCAATCCGTTCTTTCCCAAGTGCCAGCCAACTAATACGCCATCTCCTTTATAGCCCCTTGGGGTGCTCTCGGTCAGGGCAAATTCAAGTCGCCCGAGGAACTCAAGAACAAGGACAAGTGGCGAGCTGGCGCACCTCCCACCGAGCAGGATATCAAGATCTCTGAAGCTCTTTCCGAGGTTGCCAAAGAGCTCGCTGCCGATGTCAAACCCGCCAGTAGTGAGTCAAGCCTCGTTTGTTGAGCTATTAAGAGTGCAAATTCTGATGATTTTGTGTAGTTGCAATGGCATGGGTCAGGCAGACAGTTACCAATTGTTTCCCTATCATTGGCGGTACCAACCCCGAGCACCTCAAGGCTAACATTGAGGTGTGTTTTCCTTTGCATTCTTTACAGTGATTCAAATGCTGATAGGCTTACAATGACTTTAGGCTCTCAAGATCACCCTCACCGATAAGCAAATGGAGAAGCTCAACGACGCATATAAATTTGACTATGGATTCCCTTACAACCGCTTTGGTAGAGACCCACATTACCTTCCTGAGGGTAAGCCAGACAATGGTTTGCTTACGACAGTCAGTTTCTATCACGATTTGCCTCCAACCACATAGCTGACTATGATTGTCGTAGGCCGCGCATTTGAAGTATACTCAACTTCCTTAAGTAACGGCTTTGACTTGGGAGATATGAACTTCCCTAATAAGGAACCAAAATCGGAAGAAGTAAAGAGAAATTAGTTAGATATGTGTTAGATGACCAGCATGTTAAAAGAAGTATTTTCCAATTCATAGTGCATAATCAAGCTTCTTGTCCTAACTTCTTACAAATCCATCCTCATCCTTCTAAAGTGCCGACTTGGTCCTCAACTCGCCCTTGACTACCTTGGACAAGCTCTCAGCAAAGTATTGAATGTTATGCTCATTCAAACCAGCCATGGAGATACGGCCGTCCTTGGTCATGTACACGTGAGCGTACTCGGCGAGGTCCTCAACTTGTTCTTTTGAGATACCGGTGAAAGAGAACATGCCTAAACACTCCGTCAGTATGGCAAAAAAAGAAAAAAAAGAAAAAACAGAGGCGCAATGGACGTACCGATTTGAGACTTGATGTGCCCCCATTCTCCGGGAGTCTTGAGCTCAATGAGGAGGTTGTAAAGCTTTTCTCGCATGGCAATGATACGGTCAGCCATCTTCTTCACCTCAGTAAGCCTGTATAAGTGTCAATACTGAATACATTCCCAGAGCTGGTGTGACATACCACTCATCGTAAAGCTCAGGAGTACCGAGAATGGTAGCAACCAGCTGAGCACCGTGGATGGGGGGAGAAGAGTAGAGAGGTCGGACAACACGCTTGACTTGGGACATGACCCGTTCCTTCTCCTCGGGGGAAGCGCAGACCATGGAGAAGGTACCGGCTCGCTCAGCATAGAGACCCAAGTTCTGATCATTCATCAGCAAAGCTACAAAAACGAAGATTATTGATGCTCACTTTGGCGAAAGATTGGCAGAGGATGATCTGGTGACCCTGTTCAACAAAGTATCGTACGGCAAAAGCGTCACGGATGATGTCACCAGAAGCGAAACCTTGGTACGCCATGTCGAACAAGGGAAGATGCTTCTTAGCCTTGAGCAACTCGCTCAACTCCTTCCATTGCTCCTGGGTAGGGTCGATACCTGTAGGGTTTTGAGCACAGGCATGGAGAAGGATCTGTAGACTTTGGGTTAGTCTATTAAAAGTATGTATACCGCGAGGAACATACAATAGAGCCGGATTCGGCGTTCTAAGTCAACGTCAGTGACTGTATTGATCGAGTAAAGAAAGTCCCCGCTTACCTTGATGTCCTCCTTCATGCCCTCAAAGTCAAGACCGACTGTCTTTTTGTCAAAGTACCTATATCTTTCGACCTTGATACCGACAGACTCGGCCAAAGGAACGTGGTTACCCCAAGTGGGGTTGGGCAAGTAGATGACCTTGGGGCCAGAGTAGAAGCTGGAGAGGAAGCCAGTAGCAATTCGGAGGGCGCCCGTACCAGAGATGGATTGAGAGACAGCGACCTGATCAGATTGATTAGAATAAAGATGAGATAGGTCAATAGAAATGACTCACTCGACCTTCCCGCAGAGGCTTGGAGTCTTTGCCATAAGCGAGCTCAGAAGCAAGCTTGATAAAATCGGCAGCACCCTATACAGATACATGTCACGTCAGTATCACACACTACGCCAGTGGGATGAGAGGTACGGTGATAGGAAGGTACTCCTTGTCGAGCTTCTTTTTGTGCAAGATGTCTTCAGCTTTCAAGACAGAGTCGAGAACGTAAGGCTTGCCATCCTCGTCACGCTAAGGCGTTGTCAGTCCATTTCGAAATAACCGCGGAAGCTACAAGTAAGACTTACGTAGGCACCTATTCAACATATTAAGATAAGATGATCAAAGGTAGGGGTGGGAATCCATGGTTTGGCAATAAGAGCGACCGGAGATAATGTTACGGAGCGAATCGGGGCAAAACGGGGAACGAAGGCAGAGGTGATTAATGCAACAAAGCAAGAGCAACAAGTTGAATCAGCAATTGGCGCCACGCATCATAGAAACTGGTCCTCACCGACACCAAGGTTGACCTTCTTTGGAGATGTATCCTTCTTAAATGCATCGGTCACACCTATCCACATCTTCAATCAGCTGCCGGGCTCCCGGTCCGATGTGGACCGTTATGGTAGAAATTCGCATACCGAGGATGGGGTCGGGAGGACTGGGTTTTTTTTCATGAATGTCAGTAATCTGAGTATGGTAAATGATTATAGATAAACATACCCCTCGGGAACGCCAGCCCAAAAGTTTGTGAAACCTGTTTCACGTCTCGTCAGTACCGTCTGATAGCTGAGCTCCTCGACACAGTCCGGGGGCACCAGCTCGCGACCGAGAAGAGGATTAGGCCTCAGCAGTCCCAACTCACTCATTTTATAAGATGTAATTGCTGTATAGTCTATAAATAGGAGCAAGATACAGATGCAGAACCAAAACAAGCTGAAAGGAAAGAGATGTATGGTTGACTCGTCGCTTTCCAGTTGCCGACTTCGGTCCCACGGGGTTCAGGGATATAACCGGTATTTACGTAATGATATCTTCTCCGGTGGACGGGAGAAACCGGCAAGCTGAATGTAGGTCCATCGATCCGTTCTTCTTACTCCTCCTTTTTGTTGGGGGCAGAAGTATGGGTGTTGAAAGTCTTCTTTGAAGGTCTATTTGGAATGTCAAACGGATGGCTTCTATTCCTGACGACCTATGGAGACCATTGGTAATTGAAATGATTGAGTAGACAATCACACGTAGAACCAGGTGGCTTGCGCCAACCAAGCCTTGATTTCGGAGATTGGATATGAATGGATCGGTGGTAAATTCTTCGAACCTTTTTGGTTGTTGAATAAGTTCTCCCCATTCATCTCTTTCTTTTGGCCTCCAAGAAGATTCTCAGACCATACGGTTGATGCTTGGCCAACTATGTTTTAGTCTGTATCAAGCCCTCCATCCGCACATTTCTTATTCATCTCAGCCATCATCCCCTATCATCTAGTATCAAACCAAATTAAACAACATGTCCTCCCTCAGTAATAGCAGCACATCGCAACTCGCCGCCGAGCTTGATCAGCAAATCGCACGTAACGTCGCGCAAATTCGCGCGCTCGAGCGTGGGGACGATATGGCGAGTGTGGCTTCACTCGAAAACCAAATGTTTTCTCAAGCGGAAGTTGAAGAGGCCAAGTCATATTTATCTGAGCAGATCACGCTGGCTTCTTCTTCAGCTGCGACAACTTTATCTTCTTCGAATCGTGGAGACAACAAATAGTTCGTAGATTTGTTTTCTTTTGGGTGGGAAAGGGTGGCTTCAATTGGAGAGCCGTTGAGGTGAGAGATGAGTAAGATGCATACCATTAGTGACGATAACGTTCCTACGCCTACATTATCATGGTATATCTTTATCCAGTGTGAACTTTCTATCTGTTGAAGATACGTATCGAATATTTGGCAACGATGCTCTGCTAAGAAAGAAACGAATGTCCAGAACGTTTCCCCCTTGTTAAAAATATTATTTACCGGTTGTTTACTTGCCCGGCGCATCTCACTTCTCCTCTTTCCTTCTCTGCTCCCTTCTATCACGCTTCTATACAATGCCCGACTCCACCCCCCCAGACAGAGTCCAGCTCATCCAGAACGCCATCCTCTTCCTCAACGACCCCAAAACCCAAAACTCGTCGCTTACTTCACGTGTCCAGTTCCTCGAGTCCAAGGGGCTCACAGAGAAGGAGATTGAGCAGGCTATACGGGAAGCGGGCGATGCTGGGACGGCAGGTGTGGTGGGGGAAGGGGAAGTGGAACGGGAAAGGGTAGGACCGTCTTCCGCATACGGACGACCACCCGAAAGACCGCGTGTACCTGCTCCAAACTACGGATACGGCTACACTTATGCCCCGCCTGAGCCGCCAAAGAGGGATTGGAGAGATTTATTCGTAAGTCTATACACGCGTCACTAGCACGCACTCCATGGTCAGGTGTATGGCCCCCAGGAGGTGAAAGCTGATATGGGATGGTGGGTTGTAGATTATGGCGATGGTGTCGGGTGGTGTGGTATATGGTCTTACGGCTCTTGCTCGCGTACGTCCTCTCTCATCTTCTTAAATCCTAGCCATGTGGCTTACACCATTTCCCACCCCGTGTCTCATAATTGTGATTCTATGGAATATAGAAATACCTTCTCCCGCACTTACGACCCCCGTCCACCACTGCATTCCAATCCACCTCCTCCGAACTCACCTCGAAATACGACGAGGCCGCGCGTCTCCTGAACGAGTTGACGGAAGAAACGAGTAAGGCCCAGATGAGTATCGAAGAAGATCGGGAGAAAGTGAATCAGGTGGTGGAAGAGGTAGAAGTCGCGGTAAAGGGATTAAAGGCGGGGGAAGAGAGGTGGAGGGATGAGATGAGGGATATGAGGGGAGAGGTGGAGAGTTTGAAAGAGTTGGTTCCTCGGGTATGTCCTCATACTCTTTGCTTGAGAAAGATGAGGTATAAATCTGGGACAGGCTAACGACAAGGAAATAGATGATTGAGAAGCACATGCAATCACAATCTTCTGCTCTCGCAGACCTCCAATCTGAAATTCGATCACTCAAAACGCTTCTCGCTTCACGATCCCAACTCCCTGCCACCGGTTCTGTCGCTGGCTCTGGCTCGGAGAGTAGAAGTGGTGCTGGCAGCCCCGCACCGACACCAACTGCAGCTGCCGCAAACGCCCTTTTAGGCCCGAGGGCGGGTGGGAAAGCTGGGATACCTGCTTGGCAGATGGCGCCTCCCCCGCCTCCTACCAGTACGACCCATACTTCAAGTAATAGTACTAGCACGAATGGGAGTGGAAGTGGGGAGGATACCTCAGAAATGGACAAGGGGAAGGGTAAGGAGGAGTAAGTGAAAGATCGTACTTGTACATCTAGTGGTAGTAATAGTACATCATGCCGTAACCTACCAATGTTATACATTATACAGGCGGAATACATTCATCAAGCCTCGCCCTCTGCTTCATCAAAACTCAACAACCCCTTCTTCGCCTTTTTCTTCTTTTTCTTTTCCCCTGCCACTGCAGCTGTCTCCTTTTCTTGCCCTTGCTTGCCATCTTCAGCATCCTCGTTGCCTACAAGTCTGCGTTTGTTCGGATTAGGTTTAGGTATTATCCGGGCTTTGGAAGCTTCTTTTTGGTTCGCACCGGCTTTGGATGTAACTTGCTCCTCTTTTTTCTCCTTGTTCTGACCTTCAGGTGGCGGGGAGTCCTGCCCAGCAGCTACCCAAAAGCAACCTCGCTGAGCATCATACCAACACAAAAAAGGGGGCTAAAACACACCTTTTCTTCTTTCTCTCTTAATCTCCTCGGCCGTCAAATGTCTTCCTTCCTTCAAAACAACCACCTGGGGTCCTTCTTCCCCTCCTCCTCCGAAGACATCTCCCCACTCATCATCCTCGTCGTCATCCTCTCGCTCCCCTGCTTCATCCCCGCTGCCGGTCGCCCACTGGCCTTCGTTGGGACGTTCTGGCAGAGGTTCCCGCCCACCTCGAGAAGAGGCAGAGGAAGAGGGTGGGGGAACTTGGGGTTTACCAAAGTTTTGGAGGAAAGAGGGTTTTTGAGCGACGTATGTGAGTCCAGCAGAGTATTGATGTTTGGTGAGTTCTCTCTGGCGTGGCATGTTTGTGGTTGAAGTGGGGATGAGGAAAACGCAGAATGTGAGATGGATGTGGATGTGGAGGGCGTAAAGAGACTGCCTGACGCTCTTCGTCTCTCTTTTTTTTTCACTTTTAATCTTGATCCCGGCACGACAGTCGAAAGCTTTATCCAATATCCATCTGCTTGGCCGCATGGCTGGAGCGTATGGAATACAGGAATAGAATGGATGTAAATACGGTTATATCGGTATAATCGGCCATAACTCGCTGTGTCCACGACGAACCATACATTCCCTCCTCTATCGTCCAACTGTTGCCCATATCCATGTACCATCCTCTCAGTCGATATGTTACTCCTCAAGATATCCACAAAATCGATTATCACCACTACGCTCTCCTGCAGCAAGAGATCAATCACCATGAAGAGCTTTGCAGATTCCTCATTCGATGTCGAGAGATACCTCAGCTGTCGACCGTTCGTGGCCATTCCCCCCCCTCCTCTCTCTTCTCCCGGCCAGTGGACATGCTGCTGACATATTTTATGAATTTCCATGTTTACAGGTCATACCCCCAAGAAGTCTACGACATCATCCTCGCCTACCATTCCCACTTTCCACCCAACCGCTCCGGCCATAAAGGTGGTAACACCCGTCTCCTCGATTTAGGCTGTGGACCGGGCTTCATAGCGTCCACCTTGGCACCCCACTTCGAGCATACCCTGGGATTGGATCCGTCCCCGAAGATGGTTAAAGTCGGATTACAGCCTGTGCGAGGTGAACACGTAGAATATAAAGTAGGGAATGCGGAGGATCTGGATAGTGCGGGTGTGGGTGTAGGTGACAACGGTGTGGATCTGGTCGTTGCCGGTATGTCCACCTTTTTAACTATACCCTCGTTCCTATCCCCCCCCCCCCCTCACCTCTGTCTTCTTGCCTGTTCTCACTTGTTTTGTAAACTGATGAAAATGGGGATGTATTTAGGACAAGCGGCGCATTGGTTTGATCATTCAAGAGTATGGCCCCAGCTGACTAGACATGTCAGACCAGGTGGGACTGTCGCTTACCTCGTGCGTCTCGTCTCATCCTCTGGCTGAAAATTGACATTTTGAAAAAAAAAAATAACAAAAACAGGGCTACGCCGAACTCCTCTTCCCATCCCACCCCCACCTCACTCACCTTTTCACTTCCTTCTCCTCTTCCCCTCCACCCAACGGCATTGGGCCCTACTGGTCCCAGCCGGGGAGGGGGATTGTAGAAGGGTTATTGGATAGGGTCCCTTTTCCTGTTAAACCGGCGCTAAGGCGGGAGGCAGGGGAGGGGGTGGAGGAGGTAGAGAGGGTAGTGGGGAGACGACCGGTGATGATCGACGAGCCTGCGCCGGCGCTGGAGCCGGGGCTGGATCGGGAGACTTGTCTAGATGTTCTGAAAAAGTATGAGGGAGAGTGGGCACCAGAAACCGCCATCCGAATCCGGCATACCCCGTCCTCCCCCTTTTTTATGCGCCAACACTGGACGCTTACGCAGCTCGAAGCCTACCTCCGCACGTTTTCCGCGACGCACGAGTATTGGAGGGTGAACCCTGACGACGAAGCAAAGGGGCGGATAAAGAAGGGGGAAGGGGATGTGGTAGACCGGTTCATGGTGGTGATTAAAAGAGCGTTTGAAAATGAAGGGGTGGTGGATAAAGATGGAAAAGGGAGTTTTGATGTCGCTTGGCCGTTGGTCTTGATGATGATCAAGAAGAAGAACATGTAGGGTCTCAAGTTGATTTTGGTATCATTACCTTGTCTGAAATGTATCAAAACTACTGGGGGTGACTAAATATATCACAAACGGTAAGACGGGAGCTACAGGGGCAAAACGATAGACGTAAAAACACATGGAAAAGACAACTTTTTTTAATTATTCCGGTTTCCAACTGACCAGCAATTCTCTCAATTCTTCTGAAATCATTTTTTTTCCCATTTTTTCTTTCCTTTCCCCTCCTCCCTCTCCCTCGGCGAGTCCCTCTTCACTTTCCGCGGGAACCTTGTCTTTGCCTTTACCTTTACCTTTACCATCGCCAGTCGTCGTCGTCGCCGTCGCTGCCGTCGCTGCCGTCGTACGATGTCGTAACCCATCGTCGGACCCAACCAAAAGACCAGAAGACATTTCATTATTATCTTTATCAAGATCCTCCACAAGTGCTCGGAAACTGAGGAAGAGTACCTCTGCTTGGGCGAGTGTTGTATCAAGGTCGATCTGTAAACCACATGTTAGCTTTTTTTGTTTTTGCTTTGTTCGAGTCGTAACAGGGGGGAGACGTACGGTACCACTAAGATCATTCGCATACTTCAACACCTCATCAAACTCTCCGAGATACCTTATAATCACCTCTCTATGACTCTCCAGCACGGCCATCGCCACAAACAATACAAATTTCTCGGAATAATACCCTGTCCAGAGGACTTCCCAGAGATGGATGATGGCGTCGAATGGGAATTCGCGTTTGAATGCGATGAGGATCCAGCGAAAGGTGAAGAAGAGGTTGAGCGAGTCGGTGCGTTCGAGGTGGGTGTATAGCAATGGGTCGAGGATGGAGATGAGTTGTTGGAGGGTGGAGAGTTGTTTTTTCATCCCACTTTGGTCGCGCAAAAAGTTGCTCTCCTGTCGAAAAGTTAGTCTTCTTCATCCTCAGGGAAGGGAAACAGCGACGTACCATCATTTTCATCACGCCTACCAAACCCCAAAAGGCATCACCCTCATTGGCATCGAATACGACGTATATCGGGCTCAACAAATCTGACATGCCTGTAAAAAGAATTAGATGAAATAGGATAGAGGTTTATGAGACTGACCTTGGACGTAGCCCAATTCGGGGGAAAAGGTGTGGTATGTCATGAGGATGGTACGGAGTGCGGCGATATGTGCTGGTTTTGTTACAAACTCGATCAGTTCCCGAAACGTGCAAGGGGGGGACACGACTCACGATTCAGACTGGCCATACCTCCTTCCTCTTCATCATCCTCCCATTCACTCTTCTCACTCTGAGGTCTAGTCGCCGTAGTAGGGACAGCATAGATCGGTTGATTCCGATCTGTCCTCCTACAATCGACCTGTTATCGGCGCCCCCGTCCATGATTAGCCCGTTTTTATTGTAAATATTGAATTTCAAAGGAACGTACGTCAATCCGATGCCATTCCTCTTTCCAAGCTTCCCTCTCACTCCCGTCTGCAAACTCGGCCCTCCATTGACTCTTCAGCCCTTTGTACACCCTCCTTCTTCCTTGCCTCACTTCCTCCCTCTCCCTTTTTCTCTTCTCCACTTGCTCACCCGGTCCAAACCCGCCCACCGACCACGGCACGACCCCCAACAACACCTCCCACGCCTCCCTCCTCGCGAGCTTATCACGCTCCACATCGGAGAAACCCCTCCTAAATATCTGCTGTCGCACAAACAGCTCGTCTTTTCCTTCTTCTGCCCATTTTTCCCATTCGGGCAGTGTGATGGGGTCTTGCGGGGTTCGTGTCGGCGAGGGGACGGGGCGTTTGGAGTATGCTTTGGAAGGGAGGAGGGAGAAGACGCCGAGGGATGAGGCGAGGTCTTCCGCGTCGTCGTCGTCGCCGTCCCCCGTTTGAGTAGCGGCGGCGGAGGTGGTGGAGGTGGATCCGCGGATACGGGCTTGGGCGGCAAGCTCAGATCGACGAGCACGCTCGCCTTCTTCGGCTACGACTCGTGCCCATTTGGCCAAGTATAGTCTCGCGCTTTCGAATTCGCTCGCCACATCGTTTCCCTTTTGGAGTACCGATTTGTTCTTGCTGTTGTTGCTGTTGTTGGATTGGCCGTTACGTTCCCATTCGCCGGGGACGTTGACGAGGGAACGTACGGCGGGCGGGAGGTGGGGGACGACAGGTTGGGCGAGGGGGTGGGAGAGGATCTGGGATGCTTTGCGGCGCGAGAGGTTGGTCAAGTTGGATAGTGAGGTGAGGAGTGCCTGTTTGGGGTTGGTCGTGCCCATCGTGTCGAAATGGGGGTACGCCGCTGGATAGTCGGGTTTAGGCGGGTAGTGTGTGGCGGGTTTCTTGTTTTTGAGGGAGGGGATGACGTCGGGTTCGGGCTCGTCATTGTCGACGCCGGCTTCGTGTACTTCTCGATCCGCCTTGGAAGGGTTGACGAGCCAGAGTTCTGCGCCCTGGCGAGAGTGTACGAGCTTGGAGCGGACAAGGACGGCACGGTGGGCAAGCAGGGATAGGAAGGGCGGGAATCCCCACCGGGCTCGGGGGGTGGGTGTGGCGCTGGGATTGGGCGAGGCGAGGAGGGGGGACTCGTCGTCGTGAAAGTAGAGGGTGGGGAGGGAGACCCCCCCGGTGAGACTGCGGGGTGTCAGAGGCGAGTTGCGGGAGATGGACTTACTTGATAGTCGCGGAGCCGTACCAGTGGGACAAGCTGGGCTGCAGCAGGGTGAGCGTTGTCTGGCGGGAAGAAAGAGACGCACGGGGTACACGAGGATGCTGTAGATGCCGGCGAGGGGGACTGCGAATGCATACTTTTCCCCCTTTGGCGGCGGCACTGACACGAACACGAATCCTGGCCACGTCAGCATATCGCCGCCCCCCACCCGCCACTCACCGTCTTCCTCCCTCTCCCCCTTCCCCTCCCCCTTCCCCTCCCCCTTCCCCT